>NC_082661.1:91033526-91336556 GCF_025265405.1 Mesoplodon densirostris
CTCAGTTTACATCTGCAAAGACTCTATTTCCAAATATCAATACAATCGCATTCACTGGGGATTAGAATTTCAACATATTTTTTTTGGGGGGGGTTACAATTCAACTCACAACAGTCATAATCATAATCATCAATTACATTTATATAGTGCTTCCTAATTGTCAGGTACTAGTCTAAACACTTTATGCATATTAGTCCATTTAATCATCATGATGATTCTATGAGGTAGGTACTATCATTATCGCCACATA
Source organism: Mesoplodon densirostris (assembly GCF_025265405.1). Lineage (NCBI taxonomy): Eukaryota > Metazoa > Chordata > Mammalia > Artiodactyla > Ziphiidae > Mesoplodon > Mesoplodon densirostris. The sequence continues at coordinate 91,033,777 of NC_082661.1, forward strand.
ACAGAATAGGAAAGTAAACCAGAGAGAGATTATGTAACTTTAAGGGCCTCTAATCCAGGGTTCAAAATCCTAGCTGAAGAGTTGGTGCTTTTAACCACTGTAGCCTACAGCCTCTCAAATAGGATGCGATTCATTTGAGCCCCTCTTCTGTAATAGAACCCGTGTTTCCTGCTAACGTTAGAGGGATGTTGATAGAAATCTGAGACCTCAAAGTACTTATATGCTTATTTTAATATGAGCTTGGGGAGATGGTTTGGATATGGAGACAGATTATTTATCCCTTTTGTGTGACCTTGGATAAATTATTTAACCTTACTTTGCCTCAGACTTGTGAAGTATTGAAGATTAAACAAGTTAATCGTGTATAAATTGCTTAGAATAGTGCCTGATATATACACTATTATTAAGCTATTCGTTTTTATTGTTACCATTACTAATGACAACAAATTCTGAATTATCTTTTTACATAAGTGAGTTGTTTTGAAAGGTATTGTCTATAAATAAAAACAAATACTATTTTAATACACATTTTCATTTCTTCTATGTAACTTGATAGGAATTGCTGATTTGTTTCAAAATAGCTACAAGCACCTAGGCTTGGAAGGAAATTCTTCCCTCTCCTGCTGTTTGATGCAGGTTTTCCTACCCCAAAAGTGGTGCAGAGGAAAACAGAAGGTCAAGTATGTATGGTGACTAATGGGTGTCTACAGGTTAATGCTGTGACTGTCATCTTTGCCACCTTACTGAGATCCCCTACTAGGCATAGGAAGTAACAAAGCTACAGCAATACTTGGCTGAGTGTAAACACAAGTTTTTAAACTCTAAGTGTGAGTTTGCTTGCTATAATGACTCACCCAAATGAGAGAAAACAGTCTCATCAAGTTCTACACTTATTCGATTTCCAGAGTTTCAGATACTTTACTGATTACACCTATGTATCACAGTATGCCATGTGCCCTCCATCCACCCAGAGTTTTTTTGTACTTTATAGGAAGCAAATATCCTCCAGATATTTGTACTTGAAACTAACAAGCAATAATTGAATTTCATCTAGAATTATTTTTTCTGACATTTCACTTGTTTTTCTGGTGTACAAAAATAAATAAATAACAGCTTGTATCTGATTTTCATGGTTCAAAAAGTGAGTTATTTGTCCTCAAAATTAAGAGGATTATGACTTTTAGCTGATAAGGTGGAAAACTTGGAAATAAGATGGATTGGGGGACTTGAAGTTCAGTTTGGTTAAAAAGAAACCTTATTTAGTATCTACTATGTGTCTGGTGCACTGCTAAGTGATTACAAAGATGAATGGTTAACCTAGAATAACTGAAAAGTAAAACACCTGTATGCTATCAGATGCTTACAAAAGCATAAAGTAAAATAATACTTAAATGTTGAGGTACATTTGCAATTATTTTTTCCAGTAATAACAAAAACAGTGTATGCTAAAAGAGGAAATTTTAAAATCAACTACTTTTTTAAAGTTCATATATGGATTGTATGCCTTGTAACAGAGAATAAAAGTTTCTAAAAAAGTGGTTATTCATTTCCATTTACCTAATATGGTGAATATGTGTGACTGACTGGTGAAATTCTCTCAGCTTGGAAAATATCAGCTTTCATTGTTCTGCTACATCAAACTTTAGCTTAGGTCTAATGTACAGTAGTTTGGGGGGTGGGAAATGAGAGAAAAATTCTGTCTCTGCCTTTAAGTAAGAAAACAGTTATGATGAAGTAATTTCTAGTAGCGTTATATTTTTTCCTCAACTATATTATCCCTTACCCCTCCCCCTTTATTTTTCAGTTCAAAAACAGCAGCTTAGGGACAGAGCAAAATCTTAGAGTAAGAATGGAAAAATTTCCGTCAATAAATATACCAGGGTACAGGAAAGAATGAGTCTAGTAGGGGCAGGATGCCATGGATACATGGTAAAGGGATTACCAAGGATACCACAAAGAATTCCACAAGTATATGCTTCCTAAGGAAGATGACTCTGCTACATATTGAAGCATTTAATGCAATTTAATGAAAATAAGCAGATACTATATACTGAAATGCACATATGTGTTACAGATTGGAGCTTTTCATCAGTAACATAATAACTCCCCTTAGATTTCATAGCCCTTTCCCAAACAGGCAGACGGACACATGTGATACAGGTGGAAAAAGATAGCTTTCCTTTTTTGAGATATGTCATTGGATTAAGCTAATCAAAACAGAGGTTGTCCATTCTGTTTCTACTAGAGAATTTTTAGTCTCCCGACAAATTTAATTCACTTTTTAAAAATAGAAGAGTATCTTAAGTATATGAACTGTAATGTATGAGTCCATTAGGAAAATTGAATATTTTCTCCATGTACATGGAAATTGTTTTATGTAACAAATCTATTATAGATCATCTGGTTATTCACCAGACAAAAATGGATATGTGAATTATGTTTGCACACATTCTCTAAAATAAATAACTCTCCCGGATGAGTGGGTATGTTTGACCCCAGAGGCCTGTGTTGTAATTAATATTGATGGAGAAACCAGAGTCAGGAATTTCTTTAGCAGATACTCTATACTGCATTTCCAGCTTGGGCCTCCTGGGCTCACCACAGGTGGCGCTATACAGGTGCAACACTCACTGTCTGAAAAGAACTCAGAAGGTTAACAAAATCACCTAGAGCATGGGTCAGCAAATTTTGTCCTATAACTGGCCAGATAGTAAATTGTAGGATGTGTGGGCCATATACTGTCTGTTCCAACTCCTTCCCTCTGCAATTATAGGCTGAAAGCAGCCACAGACAATATGTAAGTGAATGAATGTAGCTGAGTTCCAGTAAAATTTATTTAGATTTAGCCTGCCAACCCCTGACCTAGACATCATAAAGTTTTCAAAAAAAAAAAAAAAAATGAAGGCAAATGTGATTTTGCCCACAAATTTGAGTGTCCTTTGGATTTATATTTTTCTAGTTACTTTTTAAAAACATTTTAAACTGTTGATGTAACTACATTTAACTGTTATTTGTTATTGCTCAAACTGGAACCTTTCCTCAGAAGTTCCTTTGTTGAATTTCTTTAGTTAAATATAATTTACATACCTTATTGTATTCTAGAAAGTTTTAATGGAGGTTGCCAATGTTGTCTGCAGCACAAAATAAAGGTAAAATAGGTGAGAAAAATGAGGTATGGAGTTATGGTAGGATAGAAGAATAACATGCTGCAGGATGAGATGCACAAGGACAGGTCATGAAATTCTGTGCATGTTCTAGAAGTGCAACACATTTATCTCAAAGCCATCCAAGCAGCTAATGTGAAGAAAGAAAGAAACACAATCAGGTATATGGGGTGAGAGCGTTCAAGAGATGACCTCTCACTGGTGCTTCTGTTAAAGCTCAATGAAAGATTCCAAATTTGATACACGAGAGAAATTGTTCTTGTGGTCTCCATCAGGAAAACTATAGTAATATACTTGTAACTTATTCCACCCTTAAAATCATATTTCCAGTAAACGTAAATGAGTATGTAAGATAAAGCAATAGAGACCAAAAAAAGCAGTAGAATAGAAATAATAGCAGTGAAGCTCCTTGTAGATTAGAAAAAGAACTCAAATATTTAAAAAATACTCTCAGGAATTACCTTTCTAGAGCTGTTTCTCTCAGAAAAGGTGGTTAGCTTAGCAGTAACAGACATGGAATCCACAAAGAGGACTAATATAAAATACATACATACATATGAAATATAAGAAAAATAAGCAAATCAAGATTTCTATTGCAAAATATTAAAATATATTTGAATCTTAAAATTTTTCTATTTGTAAATATCTTGGGTGAAATTGTACCAGTTATGCTGTATAGGAGATAACTAGAATTTTTGGAAACTGTATACAAGCCCTTGTGTCCCTCTCCTTTGAAGTAAAAGGCTTTTGCTTTAGTATCCCAGGCCTCCCTTGAGTCTCAAAAGACTGACTCAAGAGTTAATGATCAGGAAATGTGAAGATGTAGAAACAAAGAGTAGCTGTCGGGCTGGGAAACTGGTAACAATTTAGACAATAAATCCCGCACATAGCAGAATCACCAAACTCCCAGTTCCCTGAAAGATAAAGGCCTGACACACATTCCTAAGTTGTTTTTAAAGGAAGCAGACCCCCACCAGATGAAAACTGCTGACCGCAAGAACATAGACCCTAGACTGGTTAAAAACAGAAGGTTGAAGATGCTTGAAGCTTCACCTTGATGCCAACCAGTCTGAGAATTGTGCATGAGCTGATCACACACCCTGAAGCCCTCTCTCTCACACTGCCTTTAAAATCCCTTTCCTGAAAGCCATCCAGAAGTTTGGGTCTTTTGAGCATGAGCTATCTGTTATCCTTGATTTGTGTCCTGCAATAAATGTACTTTGCTTCACTGCAACCCAGTGTCAATAGATTGGCTTTACTGCACATGGACGAGGAGATCCAAGTTAGGTTCGGTAACATTACTGGGGAGAAATTTTATTTTACATTTACAATTTCAGTTAAACTTTGGTAGAATAGTGACACTGCATCTGAATCTCAGGAATACTGAGCAGCTTTCTTAAGGCCTCACATCCAGTCAGCCTCACCTCTCCCCTCCCATGTTAACTCCCTGACCGCAGGTACACTTCCTCCCATAGTTCCCTTCCTGTCCTGACACAGCACTGGTGAAAGGAGCTAAAATCAGATAATATGTGTTAAGCCCTCCATTGGAGACTGCAGGCCATATCTCAGAGCTCCCCGCTAAATCCCCGGACTTGAGAAAATTGCAGGACCAAGTGACAAGCACATAGTAAGTACTCAATAAGAAATTATTACAAATCCGTGGGGCTTCCCTGGTGGCACAGTGGTTAAGAATCTGTCTGCCAATTCAGGGGACACAGGTTCGAGTCCTGGTCTGGGAACATCCCACATACCGCGGAGCAACTAAGCCCATGCACCACAACTACTGAGACTGTGTTCTACAGCCCATGAGCCACAACTACTGAGCCTGTGTGTCACAACTACTGAAGCCTGCGTGCCTAGAGCCTGTGCTCCACAACAAGAGAAGCCACTGCAATGAGAAGCCTGTGCACCTCAAAGAAGAGTAGCCCCACCTGCCGCAACTGAAGAAAGCCCACATGCAGCAATGAAGACCTAACACAGCCAAAAATAAATTAATTAAATTCTTTTTTTTTAAAGAAATTATTACAAATTCAAACAAAACAAACATGGGCATGATTTAAATATGATTTGCTGGCTACATGTAGCATTGTCAAAGTTCCTTTTACCAAAAAAAAAAAAAAAAAAAGTAAGAAATCTCTCCATTCTACCAAAAAATAGCTTAAAAGATATATACTTTTTTACCATTTTTACATATATTTCTTACCTTAGAATTCTTTAACTTTGTTTAATCATCATATTCTGGACAATGAAGGCTTGAGTTTATTTTCTTAAACTATATCTAGTAAAAGCTTCACATTCAAATGCTCATATTTCATTAACAGTTAATACTTCTTTCAGTTAATGGCATAATACTTCTTTATAATTTAAAAAATCCAGTTAGAATCCATAATTGCTTGGCCTTTCATGAATACTCTCAGCTCTTGTTCCACACTGTGGCTCATACAAAGTATTTGTTAGAAAACCAACAATCCAACCACAGTGCTTATGTCAGGTAATGTAGATTTTATGAAAGATTTCAGGGAGAGATGCTCACCTTAAAGTAAAGTTTTATAAAATATATTCTGAAATTATTTTAATCTTACCCCTCCAAGCTCTCTGGCCATTAGCAGCTTCTTTCATATCTTCTCTATACAGCTTCTCCAAATCCCTCCCATTTTCCAGATTCTCACCTTAGTTTAAATAATCTACTTAGGAAAGCAAAATCCTGAAATTCTAATTTCTGAGGAGTGGTTCCTTAGAAAACAACTCAGCCAAAAGAATAGGCTAGATCCCTTGTTTCTCAAACATTTCCTGCCTGTTCCCACCCTGAGAGAAGTAACCTACTCCAGTGAAATCACCTTTGTCAGAAATAATTCGATGCTTATGGGGTACACTTGAAGCTACATCCATGCCACCTTATTTGCATGCTTTGACCACACTGTACTATTTCCCTCTACCTGAGTGTTCTTCTTTAGAGCAGCATCAGAGTGGGGCCTGGGGGCCCTTTAGCCCCCAGCCACCAGGACAAGCAGTGGCAACAGATCAAATAAGATAAGAGGTGCTCAGAGGTGATTTCCAGTTTAAGTGTCTTTTTTAATCAAGTTGCTTTGCTGTTTACTTAGTGGTAGAATAAATAGTACTGTGGTATATTTTTTTCTCCTGAAAAGTGCATAACTAATTTAATGTATATTCATGTTTCATGATCTATTCTATGACATGTCATCTATTTTGGCATGTCAAATATGTATATATATATATATATATAATTTCCTTTCTCCCTCCTTTCTGGCATATCTGACTGTTACTCTGTGATCTTGGTGCAAGGAAAGGATATTATGATCTCAGTTTCTTAATATTTTGTTGCGGTCTCATCATTTTTTTCTGCATAGATATTACCTACTCTTCTCTAAAAACTCATTCAAATGTACAATTCTTTCTGAACCCTTCCTTTCCCTCCCTGAGAAGAGTTGATCCCTTCCTCTTAAGAACTGCTTGCTCCTCACATGAATTCCCTATTATTCTAATATAAATTTCCTTCTCCTCAACCCTTACAGAAGTTTTATATTCCTGTTTCCTAGAAAAGTATCTGACACACAGAACATGATTTATGTCAATTGAATATATTGCAGCTGATGAGACCAGATGCCAGTTTGAGTTTTTCAAATATTACTTTTGATGAAGAGTTGTTTTGCAATTGATTTCTCACCAGCTGAACAAAAATGCATTTAATGTAGATGTGTACAAGTGAACAAACTCACTCTTTGGCTTGCAAAAAGTCTCCATGAGCAAATATTTTTAATAAAGGCAAACCAAAAGGATTTTTTCAAAATTGTTATGATGCTGCTAAGAAATGACTTATCACTTGTTTCCTACTGGTATGAAGCTTAGTTGTTTATATTGTGCAATGTAGACAAGTTATCATAAAAGTTTTTGTCTGACTTTCCTCTTCTCAAAACTAACTTTGTGAACCCGTGTGTGTGTGCGTGGGTGTTGGTGTGTGGGTGTGTGTGGGTGTTAGAGAGAGGGGGAAAGAAAAAGAGGTATACAGGACAAAATTAACTCTTGCTTCAGTGATCACATTGTAGAGTGCACTAAACAATGGTCAGTGGCAATTATATATATGAATGTAAACCAATGAACACGCCAACCATGGACATCCTCCTAGTGCAACAGGACAGTGTCATGACTACTATGAGCCATGGAATTCAAGTCTGAAACATATAATTCCATCATCAATCACTATTTCTCTTCCACAGATATGCTGACAGAGTATACTATTTACCATGGAAATTTTTATTAAATACTCTAAACTGCTGCAGAAATAACTCAGGAATATATCAATTAATCTTTATCCAAGGCAATTTAATTCATTTTACTTACAACCATTTCAAAAGCAGGCTTTTTTCTTTACAAAAAAGCCTGCCAAAATGCTTCAAATTTGTAAAAAAATATTCTCTTTTACAGGTATCAATATTTCTGTAACTTTCAAGAGATTCTTGGGTACGTTTGCTTCACTTCCCAAAGTGTTAGATGGACATGAAAATTACTTCTAAGTAATAATGTTGACACTAATTCAGTTATTTTTCTACTCTTAATTACCTGGGATTAAAATTCAGAATAATTTACTTAATTTTCCTTGAGTTTCTTTTTTTAATATATTGACGTTTTCTGTACTGTTCACTGATGGGAGTATCAGTCTTTCACTATTCTATGAGATTTCTTCCAAAATACTGGCACTGTGGTATAGTCTTATGACAGTTAATACAGAGGAGCATGGCATAAAAAATTCCCAAACACCTAATTACAACAGAACAGATAGTAATGAAGTATTCCAGAAATGTGACAAAATGTCTGTATTGATTTTATAGAGAAACTGAAGGTATATCCTGAAGGGATGAATTTATATTTAGAAGTCTCCCCTCAGATTTATCACCGTTTACTTCTGGAGGACTCTAACGACATTGCTGAATTTGTTCTCTTGGTTTGGTTTTGGTTTTCACAAATCTTTCTTCAACTCAGGCATCTGCACTGAATATTCTTCATTCTTAAGATCCATCATCACTGTCCTAAACATGACTGTAAACAATAGGACAAAGAAAAAGGAGAGTGCCTTTCCTTTTGCTTACACTGCTTGCTTTATATGAAGAATATCTCTTAATACCATATTTTGTTTACTGAAAGCTAGTGGTTATAGAATAACATGAAGAGGATTATTACCACTAAGATAAAATTATATGAAAATGCCAAGTTTCTTCTAAATTCAAACTTTATAATTAAGCTGGGGGAAAAAGAAGCCCTTCTGGAGATCAAATTTTTGGCAGCACTTTCGGATGAAACTGGTGGCTGTGATACTGGAAAGCTACTGAACAAGAAATAACATCACAGAGTTTTCAGCCCTGTGCCAAACTCCTTGTCTTCGTAAATGTTTATGAGTGGTCTCTGCCATCTCATTAGAATTGAATTCAAAGACAACAGGTGCAGGCAATTATTGCTCAAGCTAGGCCAACTAACTTTGTTATTGTGTTCCAAGTTTTACATTTAGAAGGATCTGTAGTGGGTAGTCTCTGTGACTTCTTTGATTTATTCATTCTATTTTATAAAATGTTGTCTGGGCACTTCTAAAAGCAAGCAACTTGCTTCCAGAGAGCCACAGTCTAGCTTGAACAACAAATGCTGTATGAAAGATTATTCAAATAATCATTTGATGACATTTCTGAAGAGTGTAATGAAAGACATATAAGCTATACATGTATATGACAGTGAGATCTGCCTCATGGTCTCACACAGTGTTAAGTGAGGCATTCTGAGACTTGCAGGATGAGTAGAAGTTCACCAGGCCAAGTGGCTGGGAGAGGGAGGGAAGGGGACCACTCCAAAGACTTTGAGATGACTGGGTGAGAGTTTTGAAGCAGGATGTTACTTGGTTCCTCCAGAAAACAGAGTGAAGACAAGAGTGTCTGGGGTGTGCATAGTAAGCCAGGAAGGTGGCAGTGCAAGATGAGACTAGCAAAACAATCAGAGGTGAGATCTTAAAAAAATTTTATAGGCCAAGTTAAAAAATCATTCATTCATCCAATGCATTCAACAAATATCCACTGAAGGCTCAATCTGTTCCAGGCACTGTACTAAAAGCTGTACATATGGCAGTGATTGAAAGAGAAGAAAACACCTATCCTCACACAGCTTAAATACCAATGAACAGATAGTGGTAATGAAGACAGAAAATTTTAAATATGAGTAAATATAAAGTAGGTCAATATATGCTATGAAGAAAAATAAAAAAAGTGTAAGGAGGATAGGCAATAACTAACACAATGGGTGCTATTTTACTAAGGTTCTTAAGGAAAACCTCATTCTGAGGGGCACAAGCAGATAAATGAAGGACAGGAAATGTGAGTAAAGGAGATACCTGGGAAAAGAATGTGTCATTAAGAGTTTTTGATCTATATTTCCCCCTAGAACTTACATCATCCATGAACTTAGTTTAGAAAAAAATTAAAATGTGATTCTCATTAACCTTTAACTGAAAATTAATATTTCTTTCAATTATAAATTTTATCAAGAATCCAGAGGAGTCCTAACAGCACCTGTAATTTTGTTACCCAAAAAAATTACAGATATTTTTACTTATATAACATTGTTCAGACATTTACACTCACCACTACTTCTACATTATGGCTATTGTTAGACTTGGCGCTAGATCTTGTTATTTTGATGAATTAATAAAGAAGCATATATGTAAAGCACATTTTACTTAAAAATATGTTTAGGTTGTCTCCATATAATTGGTCGTACGTGTAGTCTTGTGAATTTTATTTTATGACTTATGGAACATCATTCAGAGAGTGTGCATTGGCTTTACTTGACTGCCAGAGGACCTGTGCACAGGGAAGCATTAAGAACCCCTGTGTTAGAGAAAACAGGGGTAAAACCCTTCTTTTGGGAGTGTCCTTGATGTGTTCAAGGGCTGCTCAGAAGTCAGTGAGGAGGAAGCAGAGGGAGGAAGAGGTAAGTGTGTTAGGAGAAGAGATCAGGAAGAGATCAGGCCCAGATCAGCAGATCACGGTAGAGCTTTACATGTGCACAGTGAGAAGCCATTAATGGGCTTAAGTTAAGGAGTAAAATTAAGAAAATTCAGAAAGCCTAACAATAAAAAAAAATAATAAATTAAAAACTAATCAATAAGCAGAAAATTCTGCCTAACTGGGATAATAGCCTTTCTCCTTATAAAAGCCATGAAAATACATTGCTTTCCTCTGAAGCATTTTGCTTGTTAAATCAAACGTTTCAGGGTCCGGGCTGTGCTGTCCTTTAACAGTAGAAAATTAAGCCATGTGAATTAGAATACTATCTAGAAAAATTTCCTTCCTGCTTTCAATTATCTACATGCTGAGCTTTCTAAATTTGTATGTTGTTTTTTTTTTTATTTTCCAATAAATTTGCCTCTTTTCCTCTTGTCTTAATTTACTTTACATCTGCAATACCAAAGTTTCCAGGGGTAAAACTTGAAGTTAACTAGAAGCATTTATTGTCTTGTGTACAAGGAAAGAAAGCAGATGTATTTTTATCAGCTCTGCCATTGTGTGATTTTTAACGACATGTTTGCTTGGCCAGGCCTGCCCATACTTCACAGTGTCGCTCTGTTAAACTTCATCCTCTCAGCTCAGCATTCCTACTGAGTTACTTATTGCCCACTGTGTGGATTCTAATGGATGTTTCTTTCTTGTGACACATGAAAAATATATACCAGATCATCATCATTCTCATTCCTAATCACACAACTCTCCCTACGTTAATTGTTTTGTACATTCAACATGTGTTTATTTACCAGCTTATTTTCTTCCTCCAGACAGGAAGATACTGGTTTTAACTGTTTTATTTTAAATAACTAAATCTAATATTCTTTCTGCTACTGTTCCAATAAAATATTTGTTCTCTTAGATCTTCCTTAGATTCAAAATTCAAGGAGTCTCTTTATGTCATTTTAGATTTTCTTTCTCTCCATAATATCTTTGATTTATCTGTCTTGCTCACTTTGCTTTTTAGATACATGTATTCTTTTATTAGATGGCATCTATTAGAACTGTTTACAGAATGACTTTTTAAGAGAGAAAAGCACTTTTAAACAGAGATAAATGAAAGGAATTATAGTGATTTGCCAAGAGACATCACTCAAGTTTTCTCTTGGCAGCTAAGAATTTTGAATGGACTTCATAAAATTGAAACACCAGCTTGGGGAATATAGACTTGGCCACAGTAATTGCTCAATGATTGTTTTTGTACATTCAGCTATCAAATATTTTAGTCTTTACTAACATTAGGCATTGCAACAAATATTTTGGGACACAGAGGTGACCATGCTCGGCATGATTTCATGCATTCATGGAGCTTGCAATAAAATGAGAAAGGTAGGAATTAAGCAAAATTAGAAATGATATACTCAACTGATATGAATTAAAAAACTGTCATGTTCAAGGATGTGGTAGAGAAGTGCGTAACAAGCAGCCAGTCTGACTTCTCTAAGGTGATGCTGTTTATGCTGACCCCTGAAGAATACATGCTGATCACCCAGGTCATAGTAGCCTGGGAGAGAATTTTGGACAAATGATTTCGTGTTGTCATGCATTGTGGCAAAATCTGAGAGAATACAGGGGATGTGTTAAAAGATAAGATTGAAGAAGTAGGAAGACTCAGATCATGGCAGAAATTGTAGGCCATTTTAAGTTTTTTGTATTATATTCCCATGGGAAATGGGGATGGAAAGATCAAGAATTTATAGCATGGAATTGATGCACGTATTTTATAAAGGAAGTGTCATGAAAATATTATGCAAAATAAATTTAAGAAATAGAGTAAATGTTGTTTTTTTTTTAGAAAAGTATTTCTGTGGTAGCTTTTGGCAATGAGAAAAGAGAGGAGCTGCCTCCATAGCATGAGGGAAGCATAAACAACAGAACTTGATGTCTGACTGTGTATGGGATGAGGAAGAGAGAGAAGGTACATGTCAGTCAGGATTTTGGATTAAACACCTAGATGGATAGTCCTGCCTTGGACTGAGCTGAAGTACACTGCAGGGAAATATTTTTGAGGGGAAGAAGATAGATTTGTTCTTAGATTGAGATATATTGAGCTTGAGATGTTGATGAGAAATTCAAGTAGAGGTGACAAGTGGTCAGTTAGATATATGAACCCTGATCTGACTGGCCTGAGTTTAAGACAACAGGAAACACAGAACACAGTAACAGTGAACAAAGCCATGACTCTGTAGACAGTGAGCCCAGGAAAGGACCTAGAGAACAGTGCTGGGATTTTAACATTCAGAGTCAATGAATCTGTGATACATGAAAAGATGTTTATTTTTTGTCAGGTTTTAGTTGAATCTGGCTTCTCATACAGAGATCTAATATAGGCATGGGCCTGTGACTTTGCTCTGGGTTAAGACTAAATGTAGTCTTGAGGGTGCTCCAGGCACTTGACCTGTACAATAATCATATGTCTGGAATGCAAACTTGAGAGGGCTGCAGGGCCATGTGATCTATGGCAGTACTGGGACCTAGAGATTCAGTATAAAACTCAGATGTGGAGGTTCCTTAGAAAAGGGAGAAAAGTTTAACTCATTATTGCAAGTTTTCTCCCTACTGTAAATTGTGATAAGTCACTTAGGAATGGAAATGAGAGGATGGACAGAAAGTAGAGAGGTAAACCAATGGCAATGGCTGATTTAAGGGAGCATCTGAGTCATCTAAGTCTCTAATGAAAAACAAATTTTCTGATGGGAAGGATAGAATAACAACAAATTCATGGTTCTCCCTGCTGCATCACACTACATATTAATTTCTGCCTTACTTTGATATGAAGACAGACAGAGGGAACAGAGCCAACCAACTTTCAACCTGTCTTGTGGGTTGAAATAAGCAAAATGCTGCAAGCAATATTGCCTGGTCTCTCTTCCCCTTAACATTAACCCAGACTGAGGGCTTAAAATTTAAGTAGAAATACAATTCTAATAGAATAGTGTCTCTTCAGTAGTTATTTATTTATAATGTCAACATCTCTTTCTTTTACTTTCTAAGATTAAAGCATTAGAAAATAACAGATGAATGGATAAAGAAGATATGGTACATATATACAATGGAATATTACTCAGCCATAAAAAGGAATGAAACTGGGGTCATTTTCAGAGACATGGATGGACCTAGAGTCTGTCATACAGAGTGAAGTAAGTCAGAAAGAGAAAAACAAATATCATATATTAACGCATATATGTGGAATCTAGAAAAATGGTGCAGATGAACCTGTTTGCAAGGCAGAAATAGAGAAACAGACATAGAGAACAAACATATGGAAACCAAGGGGTGAAAGGGTGGTGGTGGGATGAATTGGGAGATTGGAATTGACATATATACACTACTATGTATAAAATAGATAAATAATGAGAACCTGCTGTATAGCACAGGGAACTGTACTTCACTCTGCTGTACAGTAGAAAATAACATAACACTGTAAAACAACTATACCCCAATAAAAAAAAAGTAAAAAAAAAAAAAGCATTAGGAAGTATTAAGAACTGGCTGAATGGAGAGATATTGGAGATGTTTTAAATGCCAATCAACTTGGAATCTACTAGCACCTATAACTGACTGCTCAAAGAACGAATGGAAAACACTGCCATGGATAGATCTGTAAATCTGGGATAGATACTGGAGGGTTTTAGTAGCAAGGGAGGGACTATGAATACTCAATTAGTAAAGTTGGTGAGATTGAAAGGGTATTGGTCCTTTGGTATGCAGATGGTTGCATAATCTACCCAAGATGATTTCATGTTAAATTGTCGGGGAAAATGAAGGATGGATGAAGGCAAGAATAATGATAGATTAATTACATCCCAGCTCCTTTTATAGTTTTCAGCACCTTGATGGGTTCATGCACATACAAATTTCCATGTGACTTTTTAAGATTTATAATATGTAGGTGATATTTTTATATAAATTAGACTACAGTATTCTGTACTATAGTCTCAAATTATTTGGACTATTTGTGTATGTAGAAAGAATGATAAATGGATCTAAGTGTACACCATGAGAATTTATTGAAGAAGTATCTAGAAATTAACTCATTTACTATTCCACATTTGCTTACTGAGAGTCTACCACCTGCCATGGCCCCACTCTCTCCTAGGTGCTTGGGATGCTACTGTGAACAAAATAAAGTCTCTGCTCACATAGGTTTTACATTTTTATTAGGAGAAATTATTAATAAAAAAACACAAAAAAAGACAAGCAAATGTTTAGAGTGTAGCAGTGATGTTAAGGGCTGTGAAAAAATATAAAGCAGGAAAGGAGATGAACACATTGTCAGAGTGGAGTGTGCCATTTTACAGTCATCAGAAAGTCACATTTGAGCAGAGACCTGATTAAGGAAGGTGGGGGGACTCAGCAAAGTCTGGGGGAGACCATTTTAGGGAGAAGAGACAGCAAGAGCAGGGGATCGAAGGCAGAGATGTGCTTTGTTTGTTCAAGAAGAGCAAGAAAAAGTGCCTCTCATGCTCAACATGTCCTTGGCTATTTTTCTTTGTCTTAATGCTGATCTGCTTTTTATTTTATTTATTTATTTATTTATTTATTTATTTATTTGATCTACTTTTTAAAGAAAAGTCTCTTAGGGGACAAAAATTATTTAAGTAAGCTAACAGATTAATTTTTATACAAGTAGATGTGATAGACTGAAGCTATAATACAATTTCTTATGGAGATAAGTATGGGAGAATATATTTCTTTCTCAAATTACACAATTCTGTTTATGGTGGTCAGTAAAATGTTCCACTGAATACTGGTTCAACATTCAGGAATCATGGTAAAATAAAATGTGTCTCTATTTCTGTGGTTCTCTTTAAAGTGATTTATTTTCAGGGCAGCTGTCTGAAAAATGAACATTCTTTCATCCATGTAAGTACAGAAAAATGAAGTTCTATGTACCTTCGATGCAGTTTGTGTATTTATTTTATCAGTCCTCAGAAGCCTGCAAAATGTATTGAGTTATGAAATGGGGAACTTACTATCTATTTAAAACTGTGTTTGCGATTGGAGATTTCTCTTACAGTAGTGGCTTGGTACCTGGTAAGCGGTTTTGAGATTTGATCAGCCCCAACCCTTAAAACGCAGTTGCCTTCCCCTGCCTGCTTCATCACATGAAAAGAAGTAACAACTTTCTCTTCCTGTTAGTCTAGCTGCTTAAAAATAACACATTCCAGCAAGGAGGGAGGGACATTACAAGCAACAGGACATATGAGACCTGCCAAGGGGGCCAGCATTTCCTGGCTCACAATTGCAGGAAAGGCTTTGCTCCATTATCAATGGGACCTGGATGCTTTGATAGGCAATTGTTTTAAAAGCTAAACAACATTTGCAGTAGAAATATTGTGTGTGTTATACAAGGCTTGTGTGGAGGAAATATAGCACCAGATGGATCAGACAATAGTCTTGTCTCATGTTTTGTTCCTTTACTGGTAATAAAATAAAAACTAAAAAATATAGCCATGTACAACTTTGCTTTTAATAAAGTCTCTGTTGTTTTAGAGAAGAATAGTGGAATTGTCATGAACAATACAGATTTCCTTTGCAATAATTGTTGATTTTAAAATGTACAGAAACAATGGAATGCTCAAGACATCACAATCACTTTGAGCAAGGACATTCCTTATATAGCACACTGAATCCGTCATTTCCAGAGGAATTAGAACAAATGATCAACTGTTTAGAAATATACTCCCCCTACAGTCAGGACAAAAGAATAACAACTTGTTATTTAGGGAATATCTTGACTAACATTGCTTTGCTCTCTATCTGAGTTCCTATAAGAAATTAGATGTAGATAGATGATAGATAGATAGATAGATAATATATTATATAAATATGTATATTATATATATTCTCCACCTTTCAGAAAGTTCAGTAACTTTGACGATCTCTCAGAAGTGAGATCAGGAAAAGTTTTCTTTTTCTTTTTTTCTTTCTGAGGAAGCAGAGAGAAATGGACAGAAATAGATCTGTATTAAATAAATACTATAAAAAAATCTATTCATGATAAAGACTTGTGGGTACATATCTTATCCTGAAGTGATAGAGAAGCTGACAATTTCTCTCTCAAATGCTGTGTGGCATTTGGTCATCTTCAGGCAGGTGCTAGTCTCCCTTGCTCTGGGTCACTTTGGTTAGAGGGTCTGCATAGATGGGGCACAATTCTCCATCCCTCTCCCCACGTGAAAGCATACACTGATTAAAATATGTAGTCAGGCAAATTCTGATGCAGTGCTGGGATAATTGTGATTCCAACATGCTCTGATGTTACCCTTAAAGTGTCTCCCTCACTGTCTCCCTATAACTAAAAAGGTAGAGAAAAATGCATCCCAACTAGAGAAAGTAAAATTTAGGCTAGATAAATATTTCACAAATATGCAAGCTAAGCTTGTAGTATATGTTTAAAGGAGACGGGAATTCCCATCATACACTCAGCACCCAGTTATCTTCTTTCATGTTGAGAATATTGTATGCCTTTTTTGGATGAATAGCTGACATGTGCCCTGCAGGAAGTCTGTAATCCTGACAATTCTGACTCTTCCTTAGAAATCATTTTTTTAGAAGAATAAAGTGATATAATAATAATTTGATTCGAAAATTTACTCTGGTTGTGGTATGAAAGGAAAATAGAAAAGAAAGAAACTATTGGTAGAGAGATCAATTAATAGATGCTGTGAAAATACCTTAAGAAATATTTAGAAGAAAAAATCCAATTATATATTGAATATACTGTATAAAAGAGTGGGAAAGTAATAAAGACTTGATAATATTTCCATTTGGGATCATACATGGATGGTAATTAAGATACATCTTTGTCATTTATAGTAGCCAGTTTTATGTAGTTTAAAAATTTTCCAAATCTTAAACTATGATGTTGGAAATGTGCTTTGTAGTGAACAGTGTAATTTCATTTTATCAGCACATGGAAATAACACTACTTAGAAAGAAATAAATGAGTATGTATTACTGCCTTTAGATGACTTTAGTTAATAAATTAATTTTGTTCTTTGCTTGAATTTAATTAATATACATTTTAGCAACCAAGAGGTATTTTAAAATATTAAAATTGAGGGAGTAAAAATTAAAATCATGAGAATTATAATACATTCTGATTTCCTCCTTTTTTGGCTCGAAGACTGCCCTTTAATTTATATGATGATAAAAGACAAAAATGATCAAAATAAATTGGCTAGTCTGTTTATTCTATTTTTTCATGTGTCTACCCACTACAATTTGCCATTTATTTATTAAAGAATATGCTTATGTAATTACATACTAAACATATACTTATCAGGTGGTGATTCAGTATATGGTTTCAGTTGCTAACAGCAAAGCAGATTTTTAACAGGATTTGTTCAGGAAAACAGAAATTACTCTAGATAATTCAAACAGGAAGGTATTTAATACAGGGAGTCAGTGGCTTAAATTTTTTTTGAAAGGACTGGCAGAACAAAGTTCATGGAAAAGAGTAAATAGTTTTCAGGAAATTAGGATACTTTATATCTGCCAAGAAATTACTGTTGATGATTTCAGGTGCCTTGAAATTAATTTTTTTATCTAATCTTTTCCTGATTTGCTTGATTTTAATAAAAATAGTCTGCAGAATATAGAACAGGCTAAGTGTACATTTTTTGATTCTTATATGTTTATATGATTCACCATTGTTGCTGCTGGGCATTATTTCCTTCTGTCAGCTTGCTTATATGTATGGTTCCTACTGCAAAAAGATAAAATTCTCTTCAGGCACAAGCTTCAAATAAATTAATTCCAGTTTAAAATTTATCAAATAACAACCAATTTTTCATCCTAAAATAATTTTCCAAGTTGTTTATTAAATAAAGAAATTTAATTTTAAGCCTTCTAAAAATTAATGAAAACACTTTAAAAAAATAGTTTTCCTGTGTCACCTTTATGTGAGCAAAGAGTTTGAAGGCTGCTAAAATAATAGGGATGAAGTAACTACTCCTAATTAAGGGGCTAAACTGGATGGGTCAGGTTTATGAGTGAGTGATATGTAAAGGGTATTTGCAGTCTTCAGAGACCAGAGCTAGGAAAGGAAGAAGTTGGAAGATTCTTGGAGAAAAAAGTAATCATTTGCCTTTGAGAGATATATTTGAATGCTTAATAGGGACCCCACTACTGCCCATGGTCAGGTAGTATCAAAGCTATTGAGCTAAGAGAATCTTTGGAGACTATAAAGACCACTGAGGAATGAGCATAGTAGAGAAAGCTATACAGGCCATGAATAAGGAGACAAAATTGTTTGAATATTAGCTTTGTTGATTACTAAGAGGGAGACTTTGAAGGTATTTCTTAACTTTCCCAACTATACAATTTTAAATCTGTAATAAGTGTGTATGTCTTCCACATTCTCTTCATTGTGTTGCACATAAACTAATTTTTGAGAAAGTCTATCTACCCTTTCTATTTTGAAATCTGATCTGGTAGGAGAGTACATTCTCCATTTGCCCAAATCTCATGGACCATGCCGAATTCTGAGTATCTTACCAAAGCAGCAAAAATTCACATAGAAGTTTTATAACATACTTGAGTAAATTTATATAAAATCACTCTGTAGTTCTACCATAATACTTCTTTGAAGTATCTTGGAGTCCTTGAAGTGTAGAGGTGGTGGGTAAAGTAGTGAGGATGTCCAAAGAATCTTATTTCCAGGGAGAAACATATTGTTTGACATACAGAATGAGGAGTAAAACTATTTTTACAATCTAGTGGAAGAAGTTAAATTAAAAAGATAAATCAAGCAAAGTATTTTTTTTAAATTAACGATGGTATTTGTAAAATAGAATTAAGCTCAGACATAATATTTACTTTATTTTTAATACTGGTTCCTAATGGAACTTAAAAACAGCTGGTTTTGTTGATCTAATGGCTCCATGTAAGACTGAATAGGCAGAATCAGAATCATTAAAATTCTATTTTCATCAGATTTGTGCTTGAGAAAACTACATATACTTTCATAGTAATTTATTATAGACATTTCTTTGTCTTAGATATATTATTAAAATGACAGAAGGGGATGAGATGAAATAGTACAGCACAGCAGTTACACAGTTTAAAACTTCTCAATTATAGAGAAGCATTCAACTGCATCTTTCATTACCACCGTCTGTGTTGTATATATCACTTTAAGATTAATAGCAGGCAACATTTGTTTGTTTCCTTGTTTATATGACATTCAAATCAAGATAGGTTTTCCCATCATTGGAGAATATTGTAAAAAGACAGTTATCTTTCTTGGATAGTAGGACATTCTCAAGGTTTTTCCCAGACTATCTCCCCACCCCCTCAAAAAACATACTGTACTGCCTCAAATCTGACATATTTTTATTCAAAATAAACAGTACATTATCTTTTTACCTAACCTAGTAAAAGAAAGATTTTTGATAGTTGCATATTCCCATCTTCTGGAATGCTAAGTATAACATTGGTTTAAATTTCAACAATAAGACTCAGGATTGGAGAAAAGCCGTCATTTCTGGTTTCCTAGAAATAATTTAATGTTCTGAATTGCATCTCCTTCTAGTGGCCTCATAGAGTTATCACAATTTCCAGTGTGAGTAGCTCACTTTTAAATTCAAATCAATTCAGTTCAGCTCACATCACTTCACTTCAATTTAATTCAATTCACTTTTGTTCGATTCAATTTCACAAAAATTTATTGAATACTTACTGAACACAGTGAACACTCTGTTAGATGTTTCAGATTGAAAGGTGCAAAGGACTTCCATCTTTACCACAAATGAACTAATTTTATGAGCCAATGATTTTAATCACTGGTTGTAGAACATTTATTTATTTATATTCTGTTCTCTTAAGTTAAATAGTAACAAAATAGTAGTGCATTCCAATACAGATAGTTGTCTAATCCTCCTGTCCAAAGATGGCACCACTACTAAGGCTAAGTCAGCATTTGGCAGACAGAATCACTATGCTGAGGTATCAAAGTCTAAATACAAAGTATTTGTGGTGCTTGCATGTAGTAGAAAGCATGGTATAATGAATTACTTCTGAGAAGGCACCATGTTAGACTGGAAAAGAATTAGCTTTTGGATTGGTGTCAGACATACTTTTAGCCTGAATTCTGATACCATTTGTGTGATCTAAAACATGTTACCCCAGGAGATAAAGATGGCAGACTAGGGGCACTTGGAGCTCATATCATCCCATGAACACAGCAAAACTACATCTGATTAGTAATAAAGTGCCTTGATTGGTAATAAAATGCCCACCATAAAACCAGAAGTTTTACCCACCCTTGCTTTTACACCATTAGTGCAGATGGTAACACTGTGAAATAAGTAATTTGTGTCATAGAATTATTATGAAAATAGTTTGGTCTTATAAAGGGGTTGAGGACCTCCAGGTATCTACATCACACTTTTAGAGCCACTGACTGACAAAGATGAAGGGCATAGTCTGAACTGGGTCAACTATAGGATCCCATGTTAAGTAAATAAGTAAATAATTAAGATGACCCACCAACATTTCTAATAGCATTTATCAATCATAGAGGCATGAATTAAATTAAACTAAAAGAGGTATTATGGGTGGCATTTAGACTGAAAATATCACTAAATGATTCTCATGTACTGATAGTTTTTGCCTCCAAAAAAACAAAGGATAAAAAAACTTGCTTGCTGTAGTAGATTTCGTTATTTACTCTTGTCAAAATATTCACTGTCTTCTCTATAGGAGGATTATAAGTTCCTTCTCTGTTGACAACCTAACTATATGATTCATTTTATCTAATGAAATGTGAGCAGAAGTAATGGGTGCCACTTCTGAAAATAAGCTTTAAAAGATATTTCATAGTTTCACCTTTCTTTTGCTGCAAACTCAGCAATTTCCCAACATGAAGACTATGTGGATCCAAACACAGCCAAGCGATTATATAACGTGAGCATTAAAAAAAAATATTGTTGAGAGCCATCAGTATTTTGGGGTTGCTTTTTAATGTTGCATAACCGAGCCTAAACTGATACAACCTCTATGAAATGTGATGCAACAGTCATAATGAAATCAGGCTAACGTTGAGATACAAGGATAGTACAAAGAGACCTCAAAACAGTAAGGTTTTCTGAGATAAGGAAATATGGTAAGGGAATTGAAATTCAATAGTTGAACTTAAGTTATCATCAAAGGCCATAAAGGGTAGAGTTCATGCTGTAGAAAAGGAAGATAGAAAACTAAATCAATAATTACAGTTTACATTTATAAACTGCCTACTAAATACTGCATCTGTGCTAACTCAACAGATTGTCATCAAATCCTCACATGATTTTAGGCTATTGAATCTATTATTATCATCATTCAACTCATACGAAGTGAAGGCTTATAGAGATGAAAACATTTCTTAATTTGAACCAGGATTTAATCCCAGGCAGTCTGATTTAGGGCCTTATCTCTTAATCACTCTGCTCTTTAAATAGGACATTTGTTTTTTATTTTATTTTTTGCCACTCAACATCAATTTTCTCTATATAACAATTCTAGAAGTTTCCTTTGGAATAATTTCCCCATCTCATTTTCAATCCTTTGTATGGAATTGAATCCACAGTGGTTGATTCAAGTGGGCATATTTAAATTAGGGTAGCTGAGAGCCAATCCAAGGACATTTGTGTAACAGTTAAGGGGGAGAAACTCTTTTACCCTCTGGGATTTACTGACAACTATCTTGTAGTAATGAAGGGAGAAGCCAGAACCAACAACTGAGAAATCAGAGCGAAGAAACAGAATGAGAAAACCCAACTCTAGGTCACATTGTTTGATCCTTGAACCAAATCACACATGAAGTCAGATTGCTCCTGGATGCTCTGAGTTTATGAAACTCTAAATTTCTTTTATCATTTACATAAATTTGGTTCAAGTTTTCTTTCATTTCTATCTTAATCACTCTTCTGACTTGTCATTTTTTTGTTGTTGTTAATGTGTGTGTCTCTCTCATTAGTGAATTCTTTGATAGCAGAGGCCATTGCTGCCTCACTCCTTCTTCCCAAGACCAAGGACAGGCTGAAGTAAATTCTCAATAAATGACTAAAGAATCTCTCAAAGAACCAAACTATTATGGTTTGCTTGATGTAATAATGACATAAACATAAATGTCATTAATTCTACTTTTTGTCCATTTGCTGGAGTGATGTTAATCTTATTTATGATGATGGTAAAGGGAATGATTTATAATCTTTAACCTACTTCAGCAGAATCTGAGATCATGGAATACACAGTTTTGTGTGTGTGTGTGTGTGTGTGTGTGTGTGTGAGAGAGAGAGAGAGAGAGAGAGAGAGAGAGAGAGAGAGAGAGAAAGTAGTTTCTGTTTTTTTTTTCTTTTTTCTTCCATTTAAATATTGAATTTGAGCATGACCACAGCAAATGGTAAGACTCAACATACATATAGTGTGTCATATTGTTACTTGAAAGACTGGGCTACAGTGCCTGTACTATTCTCATTACCAGCTGCTCTCTTCACAGCCATGGAGCTGTGCAGTTGTGAAGTACAGTGTGAAGTACATCAGGATGGAGTTCCATTAGATAAAATGGAAAAAAATTATTTGGTACTTTGTTTCCCATATTTTTCTGAGAAGATTAAGTTAACATTTGATTCACTGTTAACCCACACCCTCTACCATAAGCAAACTACATAAGATTTAGAGATTATCTTTAGTGAAATCCTTCGTTTTACACAGTTGCTTTCACTGTTAAGTAATTCAGCTAAAACTTTCTATTTTTCCAGACTTTGGAAGCCCTAGAGTCATAGAAGTTTAATGTTGGGAGCAGCTTTGGTGATAATCTAACACTGGTTTTGCTGACTTTGGAACAAACAGAAGGGTAAGTTGTTTACTTAAGGCCACCCAGGGAAGACATCAGAACTTGAATTCAGTTTCCAAAGTCTCAATCCAAAAATTTTTACACTTGATGTTCTACTTACCTTAGAGTTCAAATTAGAGTAGAAACAATACTTTCTTACATATTCTCTTTTATTTGGAATCAGATCTCTACTTTTACAGAAGAATTAAGAAATAGGTATACCTGACATTGGAAAATAATCTTTTGAACAATGAGTTACTTCCCTAGCATAGCTAATAGGGTTTTTTTCTAATATTATTTTGTTTATTCCAGTTATTTTACTAAACATTTGCTCTTCTAAAAAAATAATAGCTTTCATAATATATTTCCTATTTGTTTTCAGATGATTTAACTTCCAAAAACCCTAACTTTGAGAAATCTCAACATTGTCTTGTGTTAACTTTTTATAAGACAATTTGTACCTTCTACAATAATTCAGTTTGTGCCTTACCTTTTTAGATTTGAAAGAATTCAATAACAGTAGCCTAGTATACACATTGAATACAATGAAAACTGGTAGAAAATTTACAGAAAACACTCTTTCAACTGAAATTATTCACTTTTCCCTGAGAAACATTGACCTATGCCCATATCACTCTGAATGCTACGGCCAATTTAAAATTTTCTTGGGCCATGTTCCAACTTTTGGGGAGAGAGAACTATATTTTTTTGTTTTTATATAATTTTATAAAAGTTTTATAGTCCTTTTGGCTTAAAATAATTACAGCTCTCTTTTCCTAATGATTACGATCTCACTTTCTCATGTCTGTACTCATCTACTTATTCTGAATCAATTAATAGATGGAGGTACTCGATTCCAACCATAAACTTTATTACAGAAAAATATTCCATAAATAACTAAATCTGCATCTTGAATCATACAAGTACAGCTACCTAAATAACAATATGATATAACAATTCAAATATCAATATAAGTAAAGTTATTGATTGGTACCACATAACTTTCTAACAGAACAGTTTATAAGAAGACTATCAGGGCTTCCCTGGTGACACAGCTGTTGAGAGTCCTCCTGCCGATGCAAGAGACGCAGGTTTGTGCCCCATTCTGGGAAGATCCCACATGCTGCAGAGTGGCTGGGCCCACAAGCCATGGTCACTGAGCCTGTGCATCTATAGCCTGTGCTCCACAATGGGAGAGGCCACAACAGTGAGAGGCCTGTGTACCGCAAAAAAAAAAAAAAAAAAAAAAAAAGAAAACTATCAAGGTCAATATTTTGAAGCTTGAGACCAAGTATGTCACTTAAACTTTCTTAGCTTCAGGTGTAGAATAATAATTGGGTTATTGAAAAGTGTATATATGTAAAATGCTTAAAAGTGGTCAGGATTGCCAAGGAAATTGGTAATTGTTACTCTGTAGTTCCCCTTTCTAGTTTAGAGTATTTCACTAATCTTTATCCTTTGCAATGTCAATGCTATTTTTATGATCACTTGGATTGGTGTCACAGAGATGTCACTGTTGCTTACATTATGATCAGAGGAACAAGAAAAAACAGTTTCTTTGTTTTATTTTGTCTACAACAGTTCTGGCTTCCCTTATGATTAGTTGGAAATAAAAAAGAACTACATTTAGTCCAATTTGGTTTAAAACTTAATCCAATCCAGTAATTTTAACAGTCTTTAAAAAAAAATGACTGCTTGACTCTTTTATTTCCACTCTTCCCATGCACTCGATAGTCTCAAAGATGGTGTTAGGTTGAATTCTGGGATAGAGCCAATTGGGGACTTTTATGAACATATAGGGGAAAAGGGAAGAGTCTTTGGATCCATCAGATATTTATTGGTTTTCAGACCACTGCTGAGTGGGTGTTCCATGTATGCTGTAGTATTTCGTTGGCCTGGTCCTTTTTCAGGATTTTCTGCTGGCATTTGCTGTTGACATCTGGGGCTGATGAACACAAATTGCAATTTTTTTTTTGCTCAATCAACAGCTCTCTGCTTACTCAGCCCTTGCTGCTTTGCAGACTCTCTGCCACCTCCTCTGTCTGGATCAAGTCACTCCACTCTTGGTCAAGTCACTCCACTCTGTCATAGCAGGTTCTTGCCACATGGAAACCAAGAGAAGCTTGGGAGATCATTCCAGACTCTATTTACCTATGACCCCATTTCTTCGTGCCTTAACCATACTGTTCCACCACATGGAGGCATAGGCTTCTTCGTGCAGTTAGACTTTTCCAAGTGTCCCAGATGGAGAACTGGTCAAGATCTCTTTGCCCTCAGCTTCCTTATCAACTAATTGACCACACCCACTTCTGAAGGCCAAACCCAGAGAAATATCCCAGATATAGGATATGTATCTGACAGCTTCCTTTCCTGGTATTTGCCCTATAATTCCCGGGATTCTGAATGTCTGTTTATTTCTTCCTATCAGCCTAGGGCTTCCCACTATTATCTAGCTCATAGAGTTGGAGTCTTGAATGGTTAAAATGGGAGGTACAAAAATTTAAAATGAATTTCTTCCTCAGACATGCTTGGCTTTCAAATCTAGTAGCTTCTTGAAAATTCATATTTGTAATGTCATAATCTGAATATTGGTGTTTTATTTTCCTTTGCACTCTTACTTTAATAGTTTTAATCACTTTGAAGCAGATAGGTGCCTAGGACTAACTAGGGAGAAGGTCTTGTTATGAAAATGCAAATGACAACCCTTTAACTTTTTTTTCAAATATGATTTTTAGTATTTACACTAAACTATTGCTATCTTCTCTATTTAAATTATTTATACTTATGATTTCAAATCAAAATTCTAATAATTCAATGCTTAAACCAGGTTACATGACAATATATTTTGTTTCTATTTGTTTTTATCAGTTAATGTATTATCCTTCATCAAACAACAAACAACACATATTCAGATACTCTATTAAAACAGTCTTTTCTTATAGTTCTTATAACAGTAAAGAGCAAACTGATGATCCTTAAATTACTTATGAAAATGAATACAATTTTAAATACAATTTTATATTTTAAATTAAAATTTTTGAAATAAAATTTTTAAATACTGATGAAATTAGTCACCCACCTACATTTATTAAATAATGTGTGAGCTTTTATCTTTCTTTTTTCCTTTCTTTCTTCCTTCCTTTCTTCTTTCTTTCTCTCTTTCTATTTCTTCCTTTCTTTCTCTCTCTCTCTCTCTTTCTCTCATTCTTTCATTCATTCATTCATTCTTTCTTTCTTTCTTTCCTTCCTTCCTTCTTTATTTCTCCCTTTTTTCTTTTCTTAATCCATTTTAGGCTATCACTATGGATTCCAGCATTAATCCCAGCATTTTATGCAGAAAGAAGTGGTCAAGAAAAACGTTCATAGGAGCTTCCCTGGTGGCACAGTGGTTGAGAGTCTGCCTGCCAGTGCAGGGGACACGGGTTTGAGCCCTGGCCCAGGCAGATCCCACCTGCTGCAGAGCAACTAAGCCTGTGTGCCACAACTACGGAAGCCTGTGTGCCATGCTCCGCAAAAAGAGAAGCCACTGCAATGAGAAGCCCGCACACTGCAACAAAGACCCAATGCAGCCAAAAATAAAAATAAATAAAATAAATTAAAGAAAAAACAAAGAAAAACGTTTATAACATGGTAAGCAGAATGTAGAATGAGCTGAGAGAATCTTGCTGAGAGAACTGTACACTCTGTTATGCATGACTGAGTATCATATTTATTCCTAAACTACTTTCTGCCATTATTACTCATTACTTTATCCCAAAGTGTATATATTTAAAATTTATTGATATGTTTCCCTTAAACACTTAAACTCTCTTGCATTTAATGCACTGAAGTAATGCACTGCCTTAATACATAGAAATATTCATTTATTACAAAGAAATATGTATTAGTATTCCTTAATAAATACAAATACTCATTTATTATAAGAAAAATATACAATAGAACCTAAATTTTTTTATTAAATTCCATTCAAATAAAGGAGGTAAGTTTCCTAAATACATGGCAATCTCCTATCCAGAGGACATTGGAGAGGTTATAACTATTGTATACTTTCTTATGCATATTATATATTTTTTTGAAGATGTTCCCTTTAACTAAAATTTCATTTCCATATGTTTAAAATTTGTTTTTAAGAATATATTTAACATAGTTAATCTAATCTAAGCTAATGTATTTAATCTTTTTAGGTCTCCTCTGAGTTGAATTATCTTTCTGTTGTATCTGTGGAATGGGGATTAAAATTATAATATTAATTATAAGGTTCTCCTAGTCCTGCATATCTGGAGATGAAAAACGTCATGTTTAAAAATGAAAAGGTAAACAAAGAATGGCAAAAATTGTTGTAGAAAACTTAATCATTCTAATTTGTATTTTACTAAAGTTTAATTTTGAAAACTTGAAATATTTGCTTTCATAAAAATCTATACACTATCTACAAACTCACTGTTCATTATGGGTGAGTAAATTTTACATATTTAATAATTTAAGTATTTAAAATGTAGTGGTTATAACTTAGTTTATCTTTACAATTTAAAATAACATCATTACATTTTTGAATGAAAAAATGGAGTAAAGAAAATAAAACAACTAGGAAAATTAATGAATAAGAAATGGTAAGACAAATAATACCAAAATTAAATGAAATACAGAATTTTAAAATGGCTGGATAAAATTTAAGAAAATAAAACTATTTGTGTGTTTTGTTTTGTTTTGTTTTTCCTGTCTGAGCGCTACTCAGATTACTTTTGTTGATATTATTTTCAAATTTCTCAAAACATATATTAAATATTTTCCACAGAAGAGAACCATATGTGCTCTTTAAATATTGGCTAAGAAAACTCCCATGGATAAAATGAATATTAGCACGGCACAAAATGTAAGTTGTGACCACATTTTGCTCAAACTACCTCAGTATTTTAAAATTAAAGGAGGAAAATTATAACTCCTAAATTTAATTTCTGTGAAAGTTAAGAGCAAATCAACAAATGAATAGCAAATGAGCTATTGTTCCCATGTCTCATGAGCTTAGTCCCTGTGTAACATCATATACTTTGAAGGAGTTACCCTTGATTCAATTTGTGGTGATTAGGTTCTTACCAGAATAAAACGAAGACCATCTTGGTCTTGTTTTCCGCTAGAGAAATACTATGCCTCACCTACACTGCAGAGGTCAGTATACTTCTAGCCTAAGTAGGAATTCATTAAATTCTAGAATGATTCTTCATTGTAAAATTATATAGATACATAGATTAACATTTTGTACCTATGAAAACATGCAATTACATACAAATGTCATATACTTATGACATATCCCTGTCATATACATACCCACAAAAACATTGAATTAAGGAGCAAATTAGGAAATAGATATTTGACAAGTATGGCATTCCCTTTCTGGATATTTTCTAGCCATCTCCAAAATCCCTACCTTTCTTTGTAAAATTTGAAGGAACAAAATGCTATTCTGATTGTTAACTTCAAAAAAGGTATAATGGAGGTATAAACATTACAAAATCTGCTCAAAGAATCAATTGAATGAGAGAGTAGATGGAGATCCATTTTAAAACTTTATTTTGAAAAAAAAATCTGAAAAGAAATATGGCTTAACATTAATTTGTGAAATTATAAATAATATGGATCGCAGAAAACAGCTGGATTAAATATCTCAACCAAGTGGATTGTACTAACTTCAAATTGTTGCCACAAACCTCAAACCCAAAACAACTCTTTTCCTATCCTCACTTTTAGCTGATGTTCTTGTCAAATATTTTAGTGAGAAAATAAAAGCAGCCAGAAATAAACTTCCACAAGCTCCTGATGATACATCTACCCTCCTACTAGCATATGCTCTGGCTTTTTTGCCCATTAATAGAGATGACTTTTCCAAGTTCCTATCTAAAATCATCTCCTCCATTGTAGACCAGATCCCATCTGCTTTAATCTACTTCTGCTGTGCTGCTCTATCACTTCTTCACACTCTCTCCTAAATCATGGACTTTTCCTCTAATTGTTCTCATGTGCATGCAAACATGTTATTATTTTCACAACTTTAAAATAAATAAACTGAAAACTACTCTTCTCAACAATTTGCCCACAAACTTCTGCATCATTTCTCCAGTCCCCTTCAGTAACATCCCTGCAAAGAGTTGTCTATGTCCATTCCCATTCTCTCTTCTAAATAAGAGTAACAGCAGTTTCATCTGGTGGCCCTGCCTCTACCTAGTCTTCTTTTCCCTACCCACCTGCTTAACACTGGAGTGCCCCCAGTACACAGTCTTTAAAACCCTTCCCTATCTATTGCCACTTCTCTGATAATCTCAGAGTTTTAAAACCTACATTCCAATGACACTCGCATTTATATTTCCAGTCCACACATATTTCCTGAATTTCAGATTCATGTATCCAAATGCTTACTTTAAATCTTCTCTTGGATGTCTAACTGATAACTTATTTTTGAACTGAACTCCTGATCTTTCCATCCCACCCCCACTCCAACCCACCCTTCCCTGGAAAATTCTGCTTTTACAGAGTCTGCCTCTCAGTGAACGACATCTCATTTTTTCCCATTTGCTGAAATCTTAGAGTTATTCTCGACTTCTTTCTTTCTTTCACACCCTAGGTGTATATTTACAATTATAATATCTTCTTGATTTATTAACCCTTTAATTATTATATAATAAGTTTTTGTCTCTTGTTACAGTTTTTCCTTAAGGTCTACTTTGTCTCATATAAGTATAGACACTCCTGCTTTCTTTTGGTTCCATTTGCTTGGAATATTTTTTCCATCCCTTCATTTTCAGCCTGTGTGTGTCCTTCAAGCTCAAGTGGGTCTCTTGTAGGTGATTTATACACCACCATTACAGTACTAGAGTATTCTGATTTTGATCATGTACTTAACATTATCAGTGAGTTTTATATTTTCATTTGTCTTCATGTTACTAATTAGCTTCCTTTCATTTCAGCTTTAAGAAATCCCTTTAGCATACCTTATAAGCAGCTCTAGTGGTGATGAACCTCCTTAGCTATTTTTTTTTTAATTGGTCTCCAAAAGTCTTTACCTCTCTTTCATTTCTGGAGGACAACATTTTTGGGTAAAGTATTTGTGGTTGGCAGACTTCTGCTTTTAGCACTTTGGATATATCATCCCACTCTCTCCAGGCCTGCAAGGTTTCTGCTGAGAAGCCTGCTGACACCCTATGGAAGTATGTCACAATTCACTTTGTATGTGACCTTGTATGTAGCAATTCACTTTTCTCTTGCTGCTTTCTAGAGTTTTTCTTTGTTTTGATTTTCAAGAGTTTGGCTATAATGAATTTTGGTGAAGTCTTCTTTAGATTAAAAGCTATTCTGTCATCTTGTTCTTTCTTAATTGTTTTCTGAATGCTGATTCAGTTCTTTGGTTCCTTTTTGCTCTTTTTCTATCTTCATTTATTATTTGACAATTTTTTATACCTTCAGCTTTTGTGTTTCTACTACAGGTTTTTTCTTTGTGATAATCAAGAAGCTTACATAACACATTTTATAGTTATGATAGTCTATTTTAAGTTGATCACAGAGTTTTATACCAAACTAAAATCTTATGTAAACATTAAGAAACAAAGCATATTTATTAACAGGAGAAAAAGTTTAATATTCTATTTTCACATGATTATATTATGATTGAAAGTGCCTTCTATGCTCATTTACACTAATATAGAAAATGTTTATGATCAAAGTTTTAGTGAAAATTTTAAAAAAAAGCTAGTTACATATGATTATCAGTAGATAAAGACAAACAGTAATAGAACAACAAAGCCAAAAACAAGAACAATAATGAACTACATAAAAAAGAGTCTAGCAAAATTGATTATCTTTTTATGAGTTATTTTCTTTGGGTAGTAATTTTTAAAGTTTTTTAATGTTTCTCATGTTCTCTAATTTTTCTTTGTGGGCTTGAGTTATAATAACAATGGGAAAATGCTAAATTTATTTATTTAATTAAGTACAGCATACACAGATGACTTGATTTAATTTAAAATTGTACTTATAGTAGGCAGCTTCCACCTCCCAAATTTTTACACATACTTTTCTCCTTTTGGATAAAATACATGATTTTTAATTTAATGTCCCACTTCATATGTCTGTATATTAACTTATGTAAGTGATGTGGAAAATTAACATGTAGACATCTATTGAGATAATTTTCATATATATGATCATCTATATATTTAGTAAACAATATCTATAGAAGAAGACCCAAAGCACAACTCTGTCCCTTCCTCTCATTAAACTAGTTTCTGAGATTCCTTTATAATGGAATAAAGCTGATAATTTCAAAAAATTCTGAACAATCAATTCCCTTTATACTTGGTTTTTCCTTTCACGAGATGAAATATTGAATGCTCTAAAAGTTAATTTCAAACATTGGCATCATTATTAAATAAGTTTTCTAATTTGGATATTAAATATTACATATATTTATCTTAATATTCTTTGTTTTTTTCTTAACTTAATGGCCCAACTTGGCTAGCTTCACATTCTCTATTTTGCTTCCAATTGACTTCATGTTTCTTTGTTTAACATCCATTTTTCTGCCCAGTTATGTCTCTGAGGGAATGCTTGTCAGATTCCTTTACTAAGGGAATAGACTCCTGTGACACCCCAACTTGGTAGTTTGGACTGTCTCTCTTTTAACACACTTTTTTTTTTCTTATTTGTCACATGACATTTTGTAAAACATTTCCTTTCCAGGAGTCTTCAAAAAGCTACATTTTCTCTGTGGTAGAAAACAAAAATTGTTTATTATTTGTAAGTGTACTGAAAGCATGACAAGTATTGCAAACTACCTGATTTTTGTAGTGAATAGAGTCTGACTTATTTCTCTTCCAAAATATGACTTGAAAACATATCAACTAAGAGACATTTTGGGGAAAATGATCTGTAAAATTGTAACACATCTAAGATCAGAAACAGGAAACATCTTTTGGTCTAGAGATATTTTTATTTTATGATTTTTTTCCTTTTGATGTCTCTCCTTTCCATGTGGATGCACTCACTATCACCTTTAGCTTTTGTCTGCCTTTGGAGGAAATCCTTTAGAGTACTCACAGAACTTTGCAAAATAAACTAATTTTTGCTGATTCTCTACCTTTAAAGGGAAAGTACATTTTGTAAACAGTAATTTTAAAACTTCCTTAGCAAGATTACTTAATAGCTATAAAACAGAGATCGGGCATTTTAAAATACCTTCCATAAAAAAGAGATCTGTGGATTCTAAGCAAAATGCTATATCAAATGTGATAATAATATAGCCAGCTTGAAAAAAAAGTTCATAGACTAATGAAATGTAACATATCCATTATTAAATCAAGATAATATATTAATAAATGTATGTTCATTTAACGTCCTAATACATGTTCTTTAAGTAAAATTGTTCCATTTTGTGTTTAAACTTCAGTGTTAGAGGTACAAATTAAGGCTAAAGATAACTCCCTTTTGTAAAAAGGGAAGAAAGATTTTAAGGGAGCAGAATGAATCTAGGAAACAAAGTATATAATTAAAAAAACAACCATTTTTAGTTCAAAGACTCAGTAAGCTTTTCAGAAAACATCACTAAAGACGAAGAGAGGTTTGGAGTTGAATGCATAGGATTATATTTAACTGTGGTCTTGTTTAAAGTGCTAAATTGCTAAGAAATATCAAATCATAATACCAATGTTTTAGCATTTTATTCGGAATGAGTAAATTTTATTGATTTACAAAGAAAAATTAAATGACATTTCGGAAATCAGTGTAATTAGTGTTGGTGTTTCTTTCTATAGTCACCTACCACTGATTTAGACCTAAATTTGAAGCATTACACTAGTTAGGTATATGGCTATTAACACCTTGCAGAAGAACACATGTGAGGGTACTGGATTTTTTTCTTTCCTTCTTTCTGTTAATTGGTTCTTCTAGTTTTCATTTTCCTGGAACTTTAAATGAAAAAAATCACGTTTGTGTGTGTAGCAGGGGGATACCTAGGAAAACCCTAAGAACTATGTGTCTGTGTGTGGTGAGATTGAGAGTAGGTGGTCTAAAGGGTCATTTGACCTAGCAAAGGGGCCAATGAAAGGAAAATAGTGTGTGAACCATTAATCTCAAGCTTGTTTACACAACTGTAATTTTGTATTGCTTGTTTACTGCCACTCTGATGACAGAAACAGTTCTTCCTTGACTTAGCAGCAGGCTCCTGGACATGATACTTAAAAAATTATTTGTGATAACAAGTGATGATAACATTTAATAAAATAGTTTCATATAATCTGATACTTTTAAGTGGGAATGATCTTTGACTATGTTAAAGAATTCACAAATTAACTCTATCAGGTAAATATTATGGCTTTAGTGTTTACATTTCAATAAAAATAACTTAAATTTGAGGAAAATAATATGTTTCTGCAATGTAGTAATACGTACTTCTACAGAACAGTTTTTTTTTTCTTTTTTTGGTCATACCAGATTATTGGCTTAATATATATTTTGAAGATCTTTTATATGCACTTTATCCATTATCAGTGTTATAAACTCTTTGGATATTTTATTCATACTATTTTCATTGAGTTTTATCTCCGGGTGGACTCTGTTTTAAAAATATATATTTAGGTTAAGTAATCTTTTTGGTAAAGTTCCCAGAATTTCTGCATAATAGGTGATTAATTTGTGATGTAAATAAAGTCCAAAATAAACTGTGAAGATCTAAATTGTGAAAATCTATCTTTCACCCTAAAATGTCTTATTTCATTTAAAAATTTCACTGAGTGTCTACATGTACCAAGCACTAGGCTGAGGATGGAACACAAAACATACACCATTCCAAGACTCCCAGAATTTGTAGCTGTGGTGGAGACTGGGTTGAACAAAGAAATAATTCCATAATATGAGTGTGGCATACTCTGATGAGAGGATAATTTAAAATGTTTACAGTTCTAACAAAAAAAAATAATTCACTAATAGATATTTTCTTGAAAATATCCATGTACATGGTTTAAGGTGAATGCCGAGTTTTAATGAATACTACTCTATACCATAAGAAAATGTGTAGTGAATACAGAAAAAAAAAAAGAAACTGATCTGAATGTTTTATTTACTAATCATTAAACATTGATTTAACACTTTTTTCCTGATTTGATGGGCGTTCTCAAACTTTTGACTGTCTCAAAAACTTGAGAAATGAAATATTTATTTCTAGCAATAAAGTGGCTGAATGAGATAGTGATTCTCAAGGTCTGGGAGCTTTATATCATTATCATGTGTCTGAGTTGAGAGGAGGCATGTGTAGTTAAAACAAATACCATTTTTCAATTGATTTTGGCACATCCTACCAATAAGCAGGAAAACTTTTTCCCTTCTCTCTCCTTGCCATTCTTTCCACTAATAACTAATTAGAATAGCTAATTAATTCTTAATGATTTTAGAAAAACTGTATACATGGTAGAGATCTCAGAGAATTCACAGCTAATTAAAAGAGGTCTCTCAGTGGAGCTGACATGAAAACTATACCAAGAACTTTATAATACTGATAACACAATGCATGTAAAGAATTAAAAACACTTTAACAAATAATATTTGTTCACCAGGATTAATTAATACAATTGCTACTGTTTACAAGAGTTAAAAATGTATTTTTCCCCTGAAGTTAGTCTTTTTTTATGCAAAAATAATCATGAGCTATAGAGCTTATCTGGTTCTTCAATTAGCTTCATTTTCAATTTTATATATATATATATATATATATATATATATATATATATATATATGTATGTATAAATATTCTTTTAAAATACAAAAGTTTTAGGAAATTGGATCAGTGTTACTTGAAAGGAATAGTTTACTTTTTAGAAGTCAGATTTTCCAGCTCATGTGGGATAAAAAATTAGGTTACATTAGAGGCAGTTTCAATGTCATACATAGTATCTAACTGTCATGTGCTTAAGTTAATGTGGAAAGAAAGAGCTCTATGTTTAAGCATGGAAGAAGGGAGGAAAGAGGGAAGAAATCAGATCCAAAATCTCTCTGTAGCTTACAAAGTTCCAGTACCAATAAACACATAAAGTCTGGGAAACCAGACTGAACCCACAGAATTCTCAATGAAAAAGGAGAGCTATTTGAAATACTAATTATTCCTTCAGTTTAAAAGATCAAGCTTTACCCCCAAGGTATGAAATGATTACACATGCATAGAACAGCTGGTGGAAATTGAATGAGGATGTTAGCAACGCTGATAACAGAGGGGAAGAAGGGTGGGCAGAAAGCTTCAAAGGGAAATTGACTAGTGTATGAGTGTATGTGCTTAAAAGGAGCACTTCAGTATTATGATCTGATCACTTAATTTTGTTCTTTTATATTCCATTTCTATTCCTAGATGTCCTTAGGACTGGAAAAAACTAAACAGCTTTCTGTGAAAATGAAAGATACTAATTTAATTTGCTAGAATAAAATAAAAAGCAAAAATCACAGATTCTTCCTACATCTCAGCATTTCTTTTTTTTTTACTTTTATTTTTCCCATATTATTCCATTGCTATCTTAATTTTGTTGATGAAAAGAAAAGAATATTGTCTGTAGTTTTTAAGTCAAGGTGTCTGTTTGACATTTACCCTGGTAAAGGACCCTTCATGAATTTATTTATTGTAACTATAGTGTTATTATTTTAATAACACTCAGACTCTCTTGCTTTCCTCACCTGATGGAGTTAATTCTGTAACCCTGTTTCCTTTGCATCCACCACAGTAGCACTGGGCACATGGCCCAAACTAGCCAGAGTAGTAAGGATATTCTCTGGTTCACAGATAAGCATGTGGTCCATACCCAGCCAATTAGTGTTATGTTGTCAATTAAAAATAGTCCTAGACTTGTATATTCACTTTATCATAGAAGGGATATTCCATATACCACTATAACCCTAACTTTGGTCACAGTTTAAATATAAATAAGCAGAAGACAAGACCCTGAAAGAAATCAAAATTTTAACTTAAAAAACCAAACAACAACAACAACAACAAAAATCAAACTTCTGTTTTCTAATTGTCAAGTAAGGAGCTTGGAAGTGGCCAATCCATCCTAACAACAAGTACAAGGCTGAACAAACTGAAAAATCTTTTAAATTTTACAACTCCTTTTAGAGTCATTGGATAAGTGATGTCAAAGAGCAAATAACTGTCACCAAAATTGGAGATAGATGTACACAGAGAATCATTATAAACCAGAGTAGAAATCCATGAGAAGAAATGTTCAAAGGAACCAATTCTGGAGTATGAAAATCTAAACTGTAATTGTTGAATTGCAGGAGACTTATGTGGAAAAATCTGAGAGTTTCAATCTCCAGGGTAACCCAGGCATGGAGGGGCTCCACTTTTGTGAGTTTTACTTCCAAGAGCTTGACCAGGTTCTCACAGTGACTAATTGAAAAAAAAAAATCCCTTCCAGCAAGGGAGGGAAAAGGAAACATTTTCAAATATGTCACAACACTATATTGTTAACAAGGCCTTTCCTCAGGAGAAACTAATTTACAGAACATAAGCTATTGGAATAAGAACAGAGCCTAACCAACCTGGAGGAAGGGAAATAGTTAATTCTCACCTGCTCTAGTCTTCCACACAAGGGAAGGGAAATGCCCAACTCCAGCCCACTACATCCATCCCGTCCTACAAAAAGGAGTGGGGACTGAGAACACTAGTGAAGTGCTTCACAGTTCAGAGACACAGGCTCATTGAAAGACTGAAATCTAATCATAGGACTATAGAATGCTTTTGTCTCTCCACATCTTACTACCACTTACTAAAGGTCTATTTATAGCAGTTTCTTTGATTAAGCACATCATGCACAGATTATCAAAGAAAAAAATTACAAGGTATACTAAACAGCAAAAAGCACAGTTTGAAGAGACAGAGCAAACATCAGACGCAGACTCAGATTCAGCAGGGATTTTGAAATGTTCAGACTGGAAATTTAAAACCACTTCAATTGGTATATGAAAGTCTTTACTGGAAAAGTAGACAGCATTCAAGAATATTCAAGATGGACATGTAAATGGAGATATAGAAATTCTGAGCAAGAATCAAAAACAAATGCTGGAGATTGAAAGCACTCTAACAGAAATGACAAATACCTTTAATGAATTGATTATTAAACTGAACATAGTTGAGGAAACAAATGTTGAGCTTGAGGATATTGCAATATAAACCTCTAATACTGAAAAGCACAGAGAAAAAAGACTGAAACACAAGGAGAAAAAGGACTGAAACATACAAAACAATTTCTAAGAACTATGGAAAATTACAACATGGGTAACATACACATAATGATAATACCAGAAGGAGAAGAAAGGGAGAAAGAAACAGAAGAAATATTTGAAGCAATATTGACTTAGAATTTCCCCCAAATTAATGTTAGACATGAAAGCAAAGGCCCAGAAAACTCAGAGAGCACCAAGAAGGATAAATGCAAAAACACAACAAAACAAAACAAAAACTACACCAAGGATTTCATGTTAAAACTGTAGATATTCAAAGATAAATAAAAAATCTGGAAAGAAGCCAGAGTAGAAAAACACATTATCTGTAGAGGAGCAAACATAAGTATTACATCTGACTTATCAGAAATCATGCAAAGAAAAACTGAGTGGGATTAAATATTTAAAGACAGAAAAAAAAGTTACCAATTTAAAATTCTATACCCTGCATAAATACACCTCAAATTAAAGGAGAAAGAAAGACTTTTTCAGACAAACAAAAATTGAGAATTTTAGGGAAATTGGGAATTTGTTGCCAGGAAATCTGCCTTGCAAGAAATGTTAAAAGAAGTTTTTTAGAGGGAAGAAAATTATATAAGTCAGAGACATAGAATTTACATAATAAAAAGAAGACCATCAGAAAAAAGAATAAGTGAAAGTAAAATAAAAAAACATTAATTTTTCTTATTCTTAATTAAACTAACAGATAACAGTTTGTTCAAAATAATAATAGCAATAATATACTCAATTACATATGTCTATACAAATAGATATAGATATGCTTATTTATGCTAATTTATAAGTCAAATAAATAATAACTATTATTTGGGGGGAGTAATTAGGGTTATTATGTCATTATAAGGTATTCACATGACGCAGGAAGTGGTATAGTCTTACTTGAATGTGAAAATGAATTAGTTGTTAATGTACATTACAAATTCTAGGTTAATTAGTAAAAAACATAAATAAATAAAGAAATGTAACTGGTATGCTAAAAAAAGGAGATAAAAGGAAACTCTATATAACACTTAATTAGGCATGTGAGAGACCTTCAAGATGGCAGAGGATTAAGACGTGGAGATCACCTCCTTCCCAACAAATACATCAGAAATACATTTACATGTGGAACAACTCCTACAGAGCACCTACTGAACACTGGTAGAAGACCACAGACTTCCCCAAAAGCAAGAAACTCCCCACATACTTGGGTAGGGCAAACAAAAAAAGAAAAAACAGAGACAAAAGAATAGGGACAGGACCTACACCTCTGGAAGGGAGCTATGAAGCAGGAAATGTTTCCACACACTAAGAAGCCCCTTCACTGGAGGAGAATGGGGTGGGCTGGGGGGAAGCTTCAGAGCCACAGAGGAGAGTGCAGCAACAGCGGTACAGAGGGCAAAATGGAGAGATTCCCGCACAGAGAATTGGTGCTGACGAGCACTCACCACCCTGAGAGGCTTGTCTGCTCACCCGCCAGGGCAGGTGGGGGCTGGCAGCTGAGGCTTGAGCATCGGAGATCAGATCCCAGGTAGAGGACTGGGGTTGGCTATGTGAACACAGCCTGAAGGGGGCTAGTGCGTCACAGCTAGATGGTAAGGAATCCAGGAAAAAGTTCGGAGATGCCGAAGAGGCAAGAGACCACTGTTTCATGGTGCGTGAAGAGACGGGTTTCAGAACACCGCCTAAACGAGCTCCAGAGATGGGCGCGAGCCGTGGCTATCAGCACGGACACCAGAGACGGGCATGAAACACTAAGGCTGCTCTTGCAGCCACCAAGAAGCCTGTTTGCAAGCACAGGTCACTATCCACACCTCCCCTCCTGGGAGCCTGTGCAGCCTGTCACTGCCAGGGTCCCGTGATTCAGGGACAATTTCCCGGGAGAACAGACGGTGCACCTTAGGCTGGTGCAGCATCACGCTAACCTCTGCCACACCAGGCTTGCCCACATTGCCCCACCCCCACCCCCAGCCTGAGTGAACCAGAGTCCCCTAATCAGCTGCTCCTTTAACCCTGTCCTCTCTGGGAAGGAACAGACACCTTCAGGCGACCTACAAGCAGAGGCAGGACCAAATCCAAAGCTGAACCACAGGAGCTGTGCAAACGAAGAAGAGAAAGCGAAATTTCTCTCAGCAGCCTCAGGAGCAGCAGATTAAATATCCACAATAAACTTGATGTATCCTGCATCTCTGGAGTACCTGAGTAGACAATCATCCCAAAATTGAGGTGGTGAACTTTTGGAGCAACTGTAGACTTGGGGTTTGCTCCCTGCATCTGATTTGTTTCTGGTATGTTTATCTTACTTTAGTATTTAGAGTTTATTATCATTGGTAGATTTGTTTATTGATTCAGTTGCTCTATTATTTTTTATATATATAGATATATAGATATTTTCCCTTTCTCTCTTTTTGTGAGTGTGGATGTGTATGCTTCTCGGTGGAATTTTGTCTGTATAGTTTTGCTTTTACAATTTGTACTACTGTTCTCTCTGTCCATTTTAGTATAGTTTTTAGCGCTTGTTATCATTGGTGAATTTGTATTTTTGTTTGGTTGCTCTTTTCTTTTTTTTTTTTTTTACTTTTTACTTTTATAATATTAATAATTTTTTAAATTTAAATAACTTTTAAATTTAATTTAATTTTTTTTCTTTCTTTCTTTCCTTTTTTTCTCCCTTTCTTCTGACCAGTGTGGCTGACAGAGTCTTGGTGCTCTGGCCAGGTGTCAGGCCTGAGCCTCTGAGGTGGGAGAGCCAAGTTCAGGACATTGGTCCACCAGAGACCTCCTGGCCCCATGTAATATCAAATGGCAAAAGCACTCCCAGAGATCCCCATCTCAACACTAAGACCCAGCTCCACTCAATGACCAGCAAGCTACAGTGCTGGACAACCTATACCAAACAACTAGCAAGACAGGAACACAACACCACCATTAGCAGAGAGGCTGCCTAAAATCATAATAAGTTCACAGACACTCCAAAACACACAACCATATGCGGCCTTGCCCACCAGAAAGACAAGATCAGCCTCATCCACCAGAAAGCAAGCACCAGTGCCCTCCACCAAGAAACCTACACAACACACTGAACCAACTTTACCCACTGGGGTAAGACACTAAAAGCAATGAGAGCTAAGAACCTGCAGCCTGAAAAAAGGAGACCCCAAACACAATACGTTAAGCAAAATGAGAAGACAGAAATATGCAGCAGATTTAAAAGAAATGTAAAAGCTCACCAGACCAAACAAATGAAGAGGAAATGGCGGTCTACCTGAAAAAGAATTTAGAGTAATGCTAGTAAAGATGATCCCAATTCTTGGAAATAAATTGGAGAAAATACAGTAAATGTTTAACAAGGACTTAGAAGAACTAAAGAGCAAACAAACAATGATGAACAAAGCAATAAATGAAATTAAAAATTCTCCAGAAGGAATCAATAGCAGAATAACTGATGCAGAACAATGGATAAGTGACCAGGAAGATAAAAAATTAAATATAACTACTGCCAAGCAGAATAAAGAAAAAAGAATGAAAAGAATTGAGGACAGTCTCAAAGACCTCTGGGACAACATTAAATGCACCAACATTTGAATTAAAGTGGTCCCAGAAGAGGAAGAGAAAAAGAAAGGGACTGAGAAAATATTTGAAGAGATTATAGTTGAAAACGTCCCTAATATGGGAAAGGAAATAGTCAATCAAACCCAGTAAGTGCAGAGAGCCCCATACAGGATAAATCCAAGGAGAAACATACCAAGACACATATTAATTAAACTGTCAAAAATTAAATACAAAGAAAAAATATTAAAAGCAGCAAGAGAAAAGCAGCAAATAACATACAAGGGAAACTGCATAACGTTAACAGCTCATCTTTCAGCAGAAACTCTGCAAGCCAGAAGGGAGGGGCAGGACACATTTAAAGTCATGAAAGGGAAAAAACCTACAACCAAGATTATTCTACCCAACAAGTATCTCATTCAGATTCAATGGAGAAATTAAAACCATTACAGAAAAGGAAAGCTATGAGAAAACAGCACCACCCAACCAGCTTTACAACAAATGCTAAAGGAACTTTTCTAGGAAGGAAACACAAGAGAAGGAAAAGACCTACAATACCAAACACAAAACAATTAAGAAAATGGAAATAAGAACATACCTATCGATAACTACCTTAAATGTAAATGGATTAAATGCTCCAGTCACAAGACATAGACTGGCTGAATGGATATAAAAACAAGACCCATATATATGCTGTCTACAAGAGACCACTTCAGACCTAGGGACACCTACAGACTGAAAGTGAGGGGATGGAAAAAGATATTCCATGCAAATGGAAATCAAAAGAAAGCTGGAGTAACAATTCTCATATCAGAAAAAATAGACTTTAAGATAAAGACTAGTACAAGAGACAAAGAAGGACACTACATAGTGATCCAGAGATCAATCCAAGAAGAAGATATAGCAATTGTAAATATTTATGCACTCAACATAGGAGCACCAAAATACATAAGGCAAATGTTAACAGCCATAAAGGGGAAATTGACTGTAACACAGTAATAGTAGGGTACTTTAACACGCCACTTTCACCAATGGACAGATAATCCAAAATGAAAATAAATAAAGATACCCAAGCTTTAAATGATACATTAAACAAGATGGACTTAATTGATATTTATAGGTTATTCCATCCAAAAACAACAGAATACACTTTCTTCTCAAGTGATCATGGAACATTTTCCAGGATAGATCATATCTTGGGTCACAAATCAAGTCTTGGTAAATTTAAGAAAGTTGAAATCATATCAAGTATTTTTTCTGACTACAACATTATGAGACTAGACATCAATTACAAGAAAAAATGTGTAAAAAATTCAAATACATGGAAGCTAAACAATACACTACTAAATAACCAAGAAATTACTGAAGAAATCAAAGAGGAAATCAAAAAATCCCTAGAAACAAATGACAATGAAAATGGGACAACCCCAAACCTTTGGGATGCAGCAAAAGTAGCTCTAACAGGGAAGTTTTTAACAATACAATCCTACCTCAAGAAACAAGAAACATCTCAAAGAAGCAACCTAAACTTGCATCTAAAGCAATTAGAGAAAGAAGAACAAAAAAACCACAAAGTTAGCAGAAGGAAAGAAATTATAAAGATCATACCAGAAATAATTGAAAAAGAAATGAAGGAAACCATAGCAAAGATAAATAAAACTAAATGCTGGTTCTTTGAGAAGTTAAATAAAATTGATAAACCATTAACCAGACTCATTAAGAAAAAAAGGAAGAGTCATCTCAAAATAATTAGAAATGAAAAAGGAGAAGTAACAACTGATGCTGCAGAAATACAAAGGATCATGAGAGATTACTAGAAGCAACTATATGCCAATTAAATGGACAACCTGGAAGAAATGGACAAATTCTTAAAAGCACAACCTTCCGAGACTGAGCCAGGAATAAATAGAAAATAAGAACAGACCAATCACAAGCACTGAAAATGAAACTGTGGTTTAAAATCTTCCAACAAACAAAAGCCCAGGACCAGAAGTCTTCACAGGTGAATTCTATCAAACATTTAGAGAAGAGCTAACACCTATTCTTCACAAAATCTTGCAAAATACAGCAGAGGGAGGAATACTCCCCAACTCATTCTACAAGGCCACTATCACCATGATACCAAAACCAAACAAAGATGTCACAAAGAAAGGAAACTACAGGCCAGTATCACTGATGAATATAAACACCAAAATCCTCAACAAAATACTAGCAAACAGAATTAAACAGCACATTAAAAGGATCACACACCATGATCAAGTAGGGTTTATCCCAGGTAAGGATTCTTCAATATACGTGAATCAATCGATGTGATACACCAGATTAACAAATTGAAGGGGAAGAGCCATATGATCATCTCAGTAGATGCAAAAAAAGCTTTCAACAAAATTCAACACCGATTTATGATAAAACCCCTCCAGAAAGTAGGCATAGAGGGAACTTACCTCAACATAATAAAGGCCATAAATGACAAAATGACAGCCAACATTGTTCTCAATGGTAAAAAACTGAAATCACTTCCTCTAAGATCAGGAACAAGATAAGG
This sequence comes from Mesoplodon densirostris, assembly GCF_025265405.1. Taxonomy (NCBI): domain Eukaryota; kingdom Metazoa; phylum Chordata; class Mammalia; order Artiodactyla; family Ziphiidae; genus Mesoplodon; species Mesoplodon densirostris. The sequence goes on from NC_082661.1 coordinate 91,077,160, forward strand.
TTTTTCACTCTCACCACTATTATTCAACATAGTTTTGGAAGTTTTAGCCACAGCAATCAGAGAAGAAAAGGAAATAAAAGGAATTCAAATTGGAAAAGAAGAAGTAAACCAGTCACTCTTTGCAGATGACATGATATTATACATAGAGAATCCTAAAGATACTACCAGAAAACTACTAGAGCTAATCAGTGAATTTGGTAAAGTAACAGGATACAAAATTAATGCACAGAAATATCTTTCATTCCTATACACTAATGATGAAAAATCTGAAAGATAAATTAAGGAAACTCTCCCATTTACCATTGCAACAAAAAGAATAAAATACCTAGGAATAAACCTACCTAAGGAGAAAAAAAGTCCTGTATGCAGAAAACTATAAGACACTGGTGAAATAAACTAAAGATGATACAAACAGATGGAGAGATATACCATATTCTTTACTGGAAGAATCAACAATGTGAAAATGACTATCCTATCCAAAGCAATCTACAGATTCAATGCATTCCCTATCAAACTACCAATGTCATTTTTCACAGAAGTAGAACAAAATTTTCACAATTTGTATAGAAACACAAAAGACACTGAATAGCCAAAGCAATCTTGAGAAGTAAAAACAGAGCTGGAAGAATCAGGCTCCCTGACTTCAGACTACACTACAAAGCTACAGTAATCAAGACAGTATTGTACTGGCACAAAAACTGAAACACAGATCAATGGAATAGGATAGAAAGCCCAGAGATAAACCCATGCATATATGGTCAGCTTATCTTTGACAAAGGAGGCAAAAAATATATAATGGAAAAAAGACAGCCTCTTCAATAGTGGTGCTGAGAGAACTGGACAGCTACATGTAAAAGAATGAAATTAGAACCCTCCCTTACACCATACACAAAAATAAACTCAAAATGGATTAGAGACCTAAGTGTAAATCCAGACACTATAAAACTCTTAGAGGAAAACATAGGCAGCACACTCTGACATAAATCACAGCAATCTCCTTTTTGACCAATGCTCTAGAGAAATGGAAATAAAAACAAAAATAAACAAATGGGAGCTTATGAAACTTAAAGACTTTTGCACAGCAAAGGAAACTATAAACAAGATGAAAAGGCAACCCTCAGAATGTGAGAAAATATTTGCAAATGAAGCAACTGACAAAGGATTAATGTCCAATATATAGAAGCAGCTCAATATCAAAAAAAACAAACAATCCAATCTAATAATAGACAGAAAACCTAAATAGACTTTTCTCCAAAGAAGATACACAGATTGCCAACAAACACATGAAAGGATACTCAATATCACTACTTATTAGAGAAATGCAATTCAAAACTACAATGAGGTATCACCAGTCAGAATGGCCATCATAAAAAATCTACAAACAATAAATGGTGGAGAGGTGAGGAGAAAAGCGAACCCTCTTGCACTGTTGGTGGGAATGTAAATTGATACAGCCACTATGGAGAACAGTATGGAGATTCCTAAGAAAACAAAAAATAGAACTACCATATGACCCAGCAATCCAATTACTGGACATACACCCTGAGAAAACCATAATTCTAATAGAGTCATGTACCACAAAGTTCATTGCAGCTCTATTTACAATAGCCAGGACATGGAAGCAATCTAAGTGTCCATCAACATATGAATGAATAAAGAAGATGTGGCACATATATACAATGGAATATTACTCAGTCATAAAAAGAAACAAAATTGGTTATTTGTAGTGAGGTGGATGGACCTGGAATCTGTCATACAGAGTGAAGTAAATCAGAAAAGAAAAACAAATACTGTATGCTAACTCATATATATGAAATCTAGAAGAAAAAAAAAAGGTTCTGAAGAACATAGGTGCAGGAAAGGAATAAAGATGCAGATGTAGATAATGGACCTGAGTACCCAGGGAGGGGGAAGTGTAAGCTGGGATGAAGTGAGAGAGTGGCATGCACATATATACACTACCAAATGTAAAACAGATAGCTAGTGGGAAGCAACTGCATAACACAGAGAGATCAGCTCAGTTCTTTGTGACCACCTAGAGGGGTGAGATAGGGAGGATGGGAGGGAGACACAAGAGAGAGGAGATATGGGGATATATGTGTATGTGTAGCTGATTCACTTTTTTATAAAGCAGAAACAAACACACCATTGTAAAGCAATTATACACTAATAAAAATGTTTAAAAATGTGCTCAATTAAAACCACAAATGACAGAAAAAGAGTAGAAGACAAAAGTAGAAACAAAGACAACGAACAGAGAACAGTAACAAATATGGCAGATGTTATCCAACTATATCTATAATTACGTTAAACATCAAAGACTTAAATATACCAATTAAAAGAGATGATCAAATCAGAGTCAATAAAAAATCGAGACTCCACTATATATTGTCTACAAGACTCTTACTTTACGTATAAATACACATAAAAATTAAGAGTAAATAGATGGAGAAAGATATGCCATTTTAACATTAGTCAAAAGAAAGGGAGAATAGCTATATTAATTTCAGAAAGCAGATTTCAGAGAAAGGAAACTATTGTCAATGTAGAATATATGAAAGAATTAGAAAACAAAACAAAACAAAAACAAAAACAAACAAAATATTCCTGGAACTCCTGGAATACAGCAAGGTTATATAATACAAGGTTAAAATGTAAAAGTTGATTACTTTCCTATAAACCTATCTACCAGCAATGAACAAGTGGACTATGAAATGAAAAACACAGTGTCATTTATATTAGCATTCTAAAAAATTAAATACATAGGTATAAACCTATCAAAATATGTATAATATCTATATGAGGGAAACTACAAAACTCTGATTAAATACATCAGAGAAGAACGAAATAAATATATATTACATGTTCCGGATAGGAAGACTCAATATTATCAAGATATCAATTCTTGGACTTCCCTGGTGGCGCAGTGGTTGAGAGTCTGCCTGCCGATGCAGGGGACACGGGTTCGTGCCCCGGTCTGGGAGGATCCTACATGCCGCGGAGTGGCTGGGCCCATGAGCCGTGGCCGCTGAGCCTATGCGTCTGGAGCCTGTGCTCCGCAACGGGAGAGACCACAACAGTGAGAAGCCCGCTTATCTAAAAAAAAAAAAAAAAAAAAAAAAAAAAATGATATCAGTTCTTCCCAACATGATCTACAGATTCATTGTAATCTCAGTCACAATACCAGCAAGCTACAAGTTATTTTATGGATATCACAACCTGATGCTAAAGTTTATATGGAGAGGCAGAAGGCTCAGAATAGGCAGCACAATATTGAAAAGAGAAGGCAAAGTCAGAGTACTGGTGCTACCAGATTTCACGACTTATTATAAAGCTCTAGAAATCAACAGAATATGGTATTTGAGAAAGAACAGACAGATCAATGGGATGGAGTAGAGAACTGAAATACAGATCAATATAAATATTGTCAACTAATCTTTGACAAAGGAGCAAAGGCAATACAAAGAAACAAAGATAGATTTTTTTCAAAAATAGTGCTGGCACAACTGGACATTCACAGTCTAAAAAAAAAAAAAAAAAAGGAATCCAGACACAGACCTTATATTCTTCCCAAAAATTAACTCAAAATGGATTTTTAGATGCAGCACCAAAGGCATGATTCATGAATGAAATAATTGATAAGCTGGACTTCATTACAATTAAAAAATTCTATGTAAAGGATAATCTCAAGGGAATGAAAAGGCAAGCCACACACTTAGGTAAAATATTTGCAAAAGAAATTTCTGATAAAGGACTACTATGCAAAATACACAAAGAACTCTTACAAATCAACAGTAAGAAAACAAAAAAACTGATTAAAAAATAAGCCAAAGAACTCCTCTGGCTGCCCAGTGGTCAAGACTCCATGCTTCCAATGCAGGGGGCACAGGTTTGATCCCTGGTCGGGGAACTAAGGTCCCACATGCAGTTGGCGGCATGGTCAAAAATAAATAAATAAATAATAAACCAAGATCTTAAAGATACCTCATCAGAAAAGATGTATGGATGGAAAATAAGCACGTGATGGGACTTCCCTGGTGGCACAGTGGTTAAGAATCTGCCTGCCAACACAGGGGACACGGGTTTGAGCCCTGGTCCAGGAAGATCCCACATATCACAGAGCAACTAAGCCCGTGTACCACAACTACTGAGCCTGCACTCTAGAATCCGTGAGCCACAACTACTGAGCCTGCGTGCCACAACTACTGAAGCCTGTGTGCCTAGAGCCCATGCTCCACAACAAGAGAAGCCACAGCAATGAGAAGTCCGTGCACCACAACAAAGAGTAGCCCCAGCTCACCACGACTAGAGAAAGCCCATGCACAGCAACAAAGACCCAATCCAGCCAAAAAATAATTAATTAATTAATTTTAAAAAAGAAAAAAATAAGTACGTGGCAAGATGCTCCACATCATCTGTTGTTATGGAAATGCAAATTAAAACAAAAATGAGATACTAATACACCACTATTAGAATGGCCAAAATCTGGAACACTGACAACACCAAACACTGGTGAGGGTGTAGAGCAAGAGAAACTCTCATTTCATTGCTGATGGGGATGCAAACTGGTTACAACAGCTTTGGAAGACATTTTGGCAGTTTCTTACAAAACTAAGCATATTCTTACCATATGATCTAGCAATTGCAATCCTCGTTATTTATCTAAAGGAGTTGAAAACTTCTATCAGTACAAAAACCTTCACATAGATGTTTATAGCAACTTTACTAATAATTGCTAAAACTTGGAAGCAACCAAGATGCCCTTCAGTAGGTAAATGGATAAATAAACTGTGCTACATCCAGACAATGAAAAATTATTTAGTGTTAATAAGAAATGAACTATTAAGCCATGAAAAGACCTGGAGGAATCTTAAATGCATATTACTAAGTGAAATATGACACTCTGAAAAGGCTACATACTGTATGATTCCAACTATATGACATTCTGGAAAAGACAAACTATGGAGATAGTAAAAAAATCCATGGTTGCTAGGGGTTAGGGAGGGAGGAGGGATGAATAGGCAGAACACAGAGAATTTTTAAGGCAGTGAAACTATTCTGTATAATACTGTAATGGTGGTTACATATCATTATACATTTGTGAAAACCCATAGAATGTACAAGAGTGAATCCTAACATAAACTATGGACTTTGGGTGATAATGATGCTTCAATTGTAGATTCATTAATTGTAATAAATGTACCACTCTGGTGTTGATAATGGAGGAGGCTATGCATGTATGGGGGCAGGGATATATGAATAGTTTCTGTACCTTCTCGATTTTGCTGTGAATCTGAAACTGCTTTAAAAAACTGCTTTAGATTATATATATATATATATATATATATATATATATATATATATATATATATACACACACACACACACACACACACACACACACACATACTGTTGGTAGTATATATATATAATAGTGGATAGTTGATAATGGAGAACCTTTTATTTCTCTGAGGAAACAGGTATATATAGAGAGAGACTATATATAATAATTATGATTATTTTCTTTTCACTAATTGTACATATGAAAAGTACATCAATATGCAGAAATAAAATATTTTCAGGTCATTCTTAGGAAAGTGCAACCATATTACAGTATCATTAATCATTAAAACTTGTTAGCTCATTACTCTTAGAAGACCTCCTATCTCTAAGAAAACCACATTGATTATTTCTGGGTTTTCCCAAATGTCATGTGTGCTCAAGAACTAGTCATTTCCACCAAATCAGTTGTTCTACAAGTCACTTTTACTGTCCCAGATGATACTAGAAGTACTTTCTGCAGCTCAACAGTAACTCCTGGATTTCCACAGTCAGTAAATCTGCAGTGGTGGATGTCCTAATACTAAGGGGCCAAAACAGTGATACTGTCTATAGTGGACTAGGGATAGGAAAATAACCACTCTCCTTGGTGATACAGATATGTTTGATAGAGCATGGATGAATTTTAGAGTTCCAATATTGAAGGAGCTAAGAAAGAAATTGATTTAAATAATATGGTCCTCTGGATTCTTTTCGAGTGATAAATGTTTATAATCATGTAAAACTCAGGATATTTAACTTATCCTTGTCTTAGGGTGAGATAGCTTTCACAAAGCTCCTTGGCTACTCAGTCTCTATTTTACTTATTCTCTTCATATAAGGGGTCTTGTAGTCCCTTTGGGCTGCTCTAACAAAATATCACAGACGGGGTGGCTTATATGTATATAACAGAAAGGTATTTTTCACAGTAGTGGAAACTGGAAGTCAAAGATTAGGGTGCTAGGGCCTCCCTGGTGGCGCAGTGGTTGAGAGTCCGCCTGCCGATGCAGGGGACACGGGTTCGTGCCCTGATCCCGGAGGATCCCACATGCCGCAGAGTGGCTGGGCCCGCGAGCCATGGCCGCGGAGCCTGTGTGTCCGGAGCCTGTGCTCCGCAACGGGAGAGGCCACAGCAGTGAGAGGCCCGCGTACAGCAAAAAAAAAAAAAAAAAAAAAAAAAAAAAAAAAAAAGATTAGGGTGCCAGCATGATCAGATGGGTGCCCTTTTCTGGGTTACAGACTTCATGTCGCATCCTCATGTGGCAGAAGGGGCTAGGGAGCAATTTATGAGGGATATAGCCTCATGACCTAATCACTTCCCAAAGGCTTCACCTCCTAAAACCATCACGTTGGGCATTAGGGCTTCAACATATGAATTATGGGGGGAGACAAACATTCAGACCATAGCAAGGGGTTTTTGAAAGTAAATCTTCATGTTATTTTATTAAATGATTAGTTTCAAGTCAAGTGATTTTTTGCTAGCATTTTGATTTAAATTACATTTTATTTAATTGCAAATGGAAACTCAATCATAGTAAAAAATAAGTTCAGACAATAAATTAATGTATACAAAAAACATTTTCTTCCCCATGCCAAGATCACCAGTTTCCTCTTTCAGTGGTGGGGGAGAGACAGAAAAAAAAATGCCAAAACTTCAGTAATTTTTTGCATATCCTTTCAGATAATATCCATATTTAAACAAATACAAAAAACTACCTGCAGTGGGTCAACTGGTGGCCCACCAAAAGATATCTCCACATCTAAATCACAGAACCTGTGAGTGTTAATTTATTCAGGAAAAAGAACTTGGCAGATGTAATTAAATTAAAGATTTTAGGACGAGGAGATAGTCCTAGATTATCTGGTTGAGACCTAATGCAGTGATAAGTATCTTTAGGAGAGGTACACAAAGCAAAAGGAGATGTGAAGATAGAGGCAGATGGGAGTGATGTCACCACAAGCCAAGGAAGACTGAAACCACCAGAAGACAAAGGAGACATGAAACCAATCCCTAGAGTCCTTAGAGGGAGTGTGACCCTGCTGACACCTTAATTTCAAACTTCTGGATCTTAGAATTGGGAGACAATAAATTTCTGTTGTTTTAAGCCACCAAGTCTGTGATAATGTGTTAAGGCACTCCAAAGAATCGAATACACTGACCTTTAATTGAAATAGGTATATACTATATGCATTGATTTTCACTATGATTCTGTACATTGTCTTTGAATTTGTTTTTTATATCAACACATGTAAATGCACTGAATTTTATTAACATCTGAAAAGTATTTTATTATTTGGCTGTATCAAAATTCATTTAACCAGTCTTCTGTTGATGGTCATCTAGGTTGTTTCTGCTTGATTGGTACCACTAACACTAACACAATTACTACATGTGCCTGTGCACACATGTAACATCTATATAATAAATTCTCAGAAGTAGAATTATTTTTGAAGGTATGTACATTTAAATATCTCCCCTTCATTCTATTAATCTTTTTTCTCTCCTTCCTAACAAACCCAATCACTGTGCAATACACTAGAGGTACAAAAATCCTGTAATTTATAGTTTCTGATGTTTTAGTGGAAGATGTGCACTAAAGGGTTATAGGTATAGACAGTGCTCAGATGGACACATACAAGGTACAGAGGGATGGTCAATTCTCTCTTTAGCAAAGACACGACAGAGACAACTCTTGATTTGAGTCTTAGAAAAATTATTTGCTTATTAGGGTGTCCCAGGCTGAATGAACAGCCATGGATTAAAAAAAGAAAGGGGAATGTGAAAGAGCAGTAAATCAATGTACCTGAAGCAAATGTTTTGTTTTTTGTTTTTTTGTGTGTGTGTGTGTTTAAAGAGTGCAACAAGAGATAGCCTAAAGAAGCAGGTGGGTCCAGATTGTGAAGTCCTGAGAGAACCTGAGACTATTTTTCTCTATGTAATATGGAGCCAATGAAAGATTTAATGAAGAAGAATAACATGGTCAGAGTTGAATTTTCATAAAGTCATTTTGACAGCAATGTAGAAGATGGATTTCAGGGAGTATGGGTAGGGACTAGAGGCCATAATATCCGTTTATCAGCTTGAAGATAAATTTCTATTTCACTTGGCACATTTCAAGGAAGCTCAAACTCAGTATGTTCGAATTTATGATTTTCTTTCTACCTAGTACTCTTATGGCACTCTGTATGTCAGTTAAGAGAATCCTAAATCTTTCAAGCAATAGGTATAATATAAATGATTCCTTCTACTATTCTCATGTCTTATGTCAATTTGTCATCAAATACTAGAGGATCTGTCTCAGCGATGTCTTTAAATCCTGGTCTCTCCCCTCAGTCCTTATTTCTACTGCCTTTAGGTCAGACCCATATCCTCTCTTATAAAGCCTATTTCAAATGCCTTTCATCTGATCACTCCTTTCTCCACTTTCTCCACCTATATTTCATTTTCCACATTCCCCAAAGTGTGTTGGTGGTTACCAAAGCCGATCTACAAAATAAATCTGATTATGTCATCTCACAGCTTCAAAATTCCCTTGTTTTTTTTTTTTTTGTCCACAGGATTGTATATTTTTGTCCACAGGATGTCCTGCCCTCCACAGTCTGACTGAATTTTACCCTACCAACCTCTTTAGCACCTGTTTGAAACATTTCTCAATCCCATTACAGAATCTCTCACTCCCAGCGTACTGGAGGCTTTGCCATGGCTTCACGTCATTTTGTGATGTCTCCCTGCCTGAAAAACCTATCTCCTTCTTTATCTGAAAGCTCCAACTATTTTTCTTAAAAGATAGAAATTGTCACTTCCTCTTAGAGAAATCGCCTCACAGCCTATGGCAGAGCAATTAGTTCCATCCTCAGGGTGTTACGATCACATTTTGGTCTTACTTATATTATGGCACTTTCTTTGCTGTGCTATAATTTTTGTATTTTTGTGGGTATTTCCACGAATTTTCAATTTTATTCTGAGGAGAGTCTAACCTATTACACAATACATTTTAGGCACTGAATTTATGATTCTTAAATAATTAACCAAGATTATAACTTTACTCTGAGAATATTATGAAAGAGACAACTTAACTCTTCATATAGCTGAGGTTCACAAATGCCATATTTTCTGTGAATAACTGAGGGAATGGTAAGCAATATTTTTTTTTTAAATCAGGTTTATGTATATTGTGTGAAGAATTGTCAACTTTTAGTGGATTTGCTTTTAGTTTAAATTTCTCTTAATGTCAGCAGAGGACCTAATACTGTATACATAGTCACATAACTTATTTTGGAAGATATTTACAATTCACATGGTGTTTGAAAGAAATTCTGATCTTACACATTCATGAAGCTAATAAAATATTAGTGAAATTAAACTGCATGAAATGTTAAAAAGCCTAATATTATGTTGCTCTATTTTCAATTTCATTTTAAAAACTCAATAGAAATTAGCAAGAAAAATGTAGATACTAGAGTGAACTGAGATTTCAGAATGCCAGAGAAAAATCTAGATACCTAATGAAGATGAAAAACAAATCCTTCTTAACTTTGAAGTAACAGCTAAATTTGGGTGGCATTTTATGACTTCCCACAGTCTGATTAAGAAGGGTCATTATGCTTTCAAGACATAATGTATCATTGAAGTATGAATAATAACTTTTTTCTTATTTAAATGATGTTAGTTTACCAAATGTTTCCTGTCTTTACGCCCATTATACTACATTCCTAAAGACCTCTAGTATATTTAGACACTATCCCCAAAAGATACCTTAACAACAATATAAATATAGTCAAAGCACACGCAGTTCAGTGTGTTCCAATGACATCCTGCCTTCCATACTGAACTCTCTATTTTTCTGCAAACCCATGTATGCTGGGTACAGAGAACATGGTGTGTAATAAATTTAGCTTCCTATTCTTCTTCTTCTTCATTTTTTTTTTTTTTTTTGAAGTACACAGGCCTCTCACTGTTGTGGCCTCTCCCGTTGCGGAGCACAGGCTCTGGACGCGCAGGCTCATCAGCCATGGCTCACGGGCCCAGCCGTTCCGCGGCATGTGGGATCCTCCAAGACCGGGGCACGAACCCATGTCCCCTGCATCAGCAGGCGGACTCTCAACCACTGCGCCACCAGGGAAGCCCAATTAGCTTTCTATTCTTTACGGTTTTGTTTCTGCCTCTCTCTCTTACTAGAATATAAACTCTTTGAGAGCCATTTCTTTAACTTATTTTCTATTTTTTTCACAAAGTCTAGTGCTTCGTACGAGGCCAATGTTCAAGAGACATAATTTGAATGAGCAAGTGAATGAATGAACAACTGTATACACTAACTAGAAACTGTTTTAGCTAGGAGAAGATAGGATAATTTTTTTACACCTATATTCTTTGTGGGGCTTTAAACTTATACAATTCGGGGGGGTGGCTCAGTTAAGGTATGTAATATACAATAATTAATATGAAATTGCTAGGGCCTCTCTCACTGCTGTGGAAATGGTCCATTCAAATAAGGGTCTCTGAAGCCACAGCTTCATTAACCATCTGAGACTTTTGTTTAGTACTATAATAGTATACTATAATAATGGTCTTCTCTGTGGCTGGATTTGTAATCTGTTTTAGGTCACTTTTAACTGAGCGACTCTCCTTAGGCTGGACAGAGACCAGAGAGTTGAGATCTCAGAGGAGACATGCCTTGAAGGAATTCTGTTCCCATTAAATGCAAGAGGACTTGATTTGAAGAGTAATTTTTAAACTGCATGAGAACTAGCATCATTTCTAGGTAAATTTCTTTAGTTTTCTCATATGTTTAAAATTCATTTAATTATTTAATAAAGATAGATTGATTACTAAAATTAATAAGTCAGTTACATTATGGGTAATTACACAGATATATGAATAAAATGAAAGGGAAAGATAAATGCATAAATGTATGTAGAGTTAGAGTGAGCGTGAGAAAGTTCAAATGTATATATATATATATATATATATATATATATATATATATATATATATATATATATATATCCTATTAGCTCAGGGGGGAGACTTTTTTATTTTTGCCCCACCCTTGCACAAAATGGGTTTCCCTCCATTTATTTTAGGACAGAGCTGCTGATTTGAACTCTAAAGCCTGAGATTACATCTGGGAAATCTGGGTTTTCTCCAGATGGTTTCGTAGGAGGTCTGGACTGCCCATTCCCCATTCTTAATTCCTGCCTTGTTTATATCCAATTTAATGACTGTCTGGCCTCTGTTACTGGCAAAAGGGTGTTACAAATCCCAGTGGTCATTTGTGCAGGTTTTAGCCACAGCTACAGAGAGAAGAGAGGAATGGAAAGGCTGGATTTGGCTGCTACTCATGCTGTTTATATCTAAACTGTCTCATAAAGTCTGACAAGTATATAATGGTTACTTCTGTTCATGGCACGCCTGGCTGCTGATGCTGCATCATGCTGGTCTCAGGCTTCATGTTTGCAGGCTCCCTTAGACTTCAGTTCTCATGGATTTACTCATCCCTTGGTAAATCGGTTCCTCTCAGAGATTAGCATATTGTATTTATTTCAGATTTGGTTTGCCAATTCTTGAGAAGCGTGTTCTGACACAGCAAGTCTAAGTTAAATAAAAGGCTTAGTGGCCACTTCAGTCTAATAATTATAGTGTAAATTGAGATATTTGCAAAAATATTTTACCATCATTGTATCTTCTCCAAATTTGTCCTTTCTTACTAGTAAAGCTTTCTAGGTGACAATAGGTTGCGAATGAGTTACTCTGAATTATCTATGCTTTCCAATGTGAAAATAATCCTGTTTACAATCTTCAAATACATATTCTGGTATCAGAGTAAAAAAATTTTCATAATTAAACATACATTTATTTTTCTAATTTTTAATCCACTGTTCTGAAACAGTTTTCATAAGTCACTTGGCACTTAAAACTTGACCTGACCCTTTCTTTTTGTTGTTTTACTGTTGTTGTTGTCTTTTGTTTGTTTCCACTGTTTGTTAATTCTATGTACACAGGACTGGTGCCTCATTCAGATTTGCATTTAAGGCGCTGACACAGAGTAAGTGTTAGGAATGAAAATGAATTATATCGAAGGTGCTAATGTGCTTTGGATGTTTGGCTTCTTAATGGGAAAATGTTTCTATTACTTTTATAAATCATTTTCAAATAGAATGGTGTAGTGAGAAGCATCCTAGATTTTCAATCAGAATTTAGCAAAGAAAGTACAAGATAAGCCTGGAATACTTGTAGTGTCAAAAAAGACTCAAAACTGATGGGAAAACCCCCAGAAGTCTGCTTGAACAGATTCTTGCTGTCCAAATATAGAATAATTTGATGATCAAAAAATAGTAATAATAATGGATTTAATCTATCCAATAAAATAGCAAATGGTAAGTCAATACAAATATAAAACAATGAATGGATGTATTGAAAGTCTGTTGAGGAATGGAATATTTATTGTTTCAAACTACCTCCTCATAAAATATGTATTAATTTCAAAGGGGAATAGAAAAACTTAACAGTAGAAAGTCTTGGCCGACATTGTCTTAATCAAATGATCAAAGTAAACATGATTAATAATGGGAGAGATTGAAATTGTGTGCCGCTTTATAAGATGCACTGAGAAAACCACAACGTTACTTCTATGATAGTACTGCCCCAACTCCATAATCTTAATCAAATTAAATCTATTTCAAATTGATACACATTGTAAAAGTAATTAGCTTATGATCTTAAAGATGTCAAAGTCATGAAAGTCAAGTAAAGACTAAGGAAATATTCCAGACTGAAGGAAAATCAAGAGACATGACAATTAAATGCAACATGTAATTGTAAACTGGGTTCTTTACCATACAAGCCATTTTTCAAACAATTAAAGACACTTGAATGGGATCTGAGGCTTAAATGTTATAAATGTATGCATGTTAATCTCATGGTTTCAGTGATGTGTTGTGGTTATAAAGTATTTGAGAGTGATGGGATGGCAACTTATTCTCAAAAATATTCTTTGAACTCTTCTTCCAAGATCAGTAGAGGTTAGTAACAGTTACCAATATTAAAAAATTAAAAACTAAAAATTAATTTTAGGGTTATAAAAAGTTTGTGAGAAATTAAACTGTATTCTGTTTACAGTATTAACTTGCAAAGCAAAAAAAATAAACAAATGAATAAAATAAAATCTAAACTCAACCTTAAAAATAATGGTATGAAATCAATAGTTTTTTTTTAATACCAAAGAAAACATTTTTAGAAAGTGGACATAATTTATCAGAAGGAACTACTGAATTAATTAGGATGCCCAAGGAATAATTAAATACAGAAAGCTGTAATACCATGCATAACATTATTTCTTCAGTGTGACTGTTTCTTCTCATTCTCATAAATTTTTATTTTTGCTACTGTTTTTATATACTGGAATGTACTTCGTGGCACTTAAAGTACATATATTTTTCTGAAAAAGAATATTATGAAAGGCCCATAACATTTATGTTTATTGACCTCAGTAAAAATCTGGACTATAATTGGAAAATAGAAAATCCATCTGTTTCACTAGAGTGTAATAGACTTTGACTTCCAGACAGGGTAACTGAGTTGTGTTGGGTATCGATATACATTACTACCTGCTCGTTTGTTCTCCATTCTTATTAGGTAATCCTTTCAAAACAGTCTCTCCAGTGTGAGTTGTAGGCATTCTGTGAAAACGTGATCTACTTACCTAGTTGTGGACTACCACCTTTGTCTTTTAGTAAGACAATGGAAAATCTGTTACTCATTAGACATTAATATATTTTTTTATTAAATCACTTAGGGCGAGCTCTAAAATTTTGTATTGAGCCAAATTATTATGTTAAAGAGCTTGTATTGATTAAAATATTAAAGTAGCAAATTGTTACTTTATCATATTTGTTCTTAATGAACTTTTGGACTAGTTTTCAGCCTCTTAGAGAAGAGAATATTTCGTGTTTTAAGATACAGCAATAGTTTTACATAATCATTACTGATAATTATTAAAGTGATCTAAGTTTAGCACACATTTTTCATAGATTATACTTTTAATCATTCATGAAGAGAGAAAAGATCCTAGAGAAGATCCTGATGATTAAAATGACTAAATCATGAAAAGATATGATGACTGTCTACCAAAGGACAGTCAGATTATCTATTTCTAAAGTTCATCCTTCCCATGCAGAGCCAAGAGAGAGTAACCTCTCCATAGGATATGAAGGCCAGAGATATAACAACAGGGAAGGATTGCCAGTAACTACAGACATTGGGAGAAGGCCCTCATCAAACTGAGTCCTCCCAGCATGCTGTACAAGTTGCTTGCCAGTAGACTGCTGATTATAAATGGACTCAATTATTCTAGACTGAACTAGTGGAAATGTTTTCTGCTAACAGTGCACATGGACACTGATTTAAACAAACTCATATTAAATGTACATGTTGGCAACTAAAACACTTGAAGTAATCAGGAATGTTTTCCAGCATATTAATGATAATGTGCGCATTTAATAAAACCCTTTATTCAAAGGCTACAAAAAGAAGGCAAATATTCCTTCCTTTATATTTTACAAAGGTCTAGCAACAATAAGTGATTATTTTTCCAGGTATGACATACCAAATGATGTAATGTTTATATAAGTGAGTGAGTCAGCTCTAACACAGCTGATGTTATTAGTTCTACCACTTCCAGAGTCTCTGCCCTGAATTTTTCATAAAGCCCTCTATTATTTTCTTTGCTTATAATCATCCCTAATTTTACATTTTTCCCATTTCTATGTTCAAGCGAAGTGCAACTTTTCTTGACCCTCTATGTTTTCTTTTTTCAAGCTTAGTCTTTTACTCTTTCTTTGAAATGTTTAAATAATGGTGGAGAAAATAACTCAGTATGATCTGGAAAGTAGCTAATCTTTACTTATGTGACAGTCATATAACTGGGAACTTGATCCCTTCTCCCCATCTAGAAATATGTTGACACACCACCCTACCAATCCATCACTAAAACTATCAGTCTGAAGATTCCTGTAGAATAAGAAGTGAGAAAAAAGAAGCAAAGAAGAGGCTTAACAAGTCATATTACACATTCAGAACCACTAGAGAAGCTTAGATTAAAAAGGTTAGAATTTAGAAATGATGCTAGTCCTTTGAAAAGACTCAGGGATTTAGGTATTTCTGTTGCAGGCAAAGATAGTAATCTGAAAGCATGATGGTAATAATTCAAAGAAAAGTGAAACTTGGGGAGATCTAACAAGAAGTTATAATGAGTGCCTGGGCCCTCAAGGTACTCAAGAAAGAGACTAAGTTATTAAAAGTAGTGGGTAAAGATGTGGTTACAATAACAGTTTTGAAATGCACTTTATAGACCTAAGCTTAATATAGGAAAAAATACCAACAGAGTTACTTACACTGGGTCACTTAAACTCTTAAATTGGGCACTTTAACATTGTCCCTGGGATAAGCTTCTCCCTGGGGTAGGAGAAATTCTCCTACCATGAATGAAATTGAGTCTAAATACACTCAGAGAAATGGAAAGAGCCATGGAGACAAGGAAATATGTTGGTTATTATAGGGTTAATATATTATTGCAAGATGTTTTCAGATCCTCTGAAAAGTGAAAGGTTAGATTTAGCTCCTCTGATAATCAGATAAATCCATGGAATAAATTTCTACTTTAAGATTTATTCTTGGCTATTTGAAATTAATATTATTCATAAAATGAAATAAATGGACATTTGAGAGCAAAAAAAAAAAGATTTATTCTTTCTGTGTTCCATCTGAATTAGGTAAATTCCAGTGTCTATTTCCAAAAATAATACCATCTCTTCATTTTTTTCAAAATTCTCCTAGTATATCTGATGGATACCCAAATCATTCCTTTTTATATACAGTCTTCTTAAAAGTATGGTCTATAGTCTGAACTTTACTTCCTCAACACCTGTTTGAAATCTAATTGATATTACATAACTCTAGTAAAATCACTCAATGACTTCATCAACACTCAAATCCAATGGGCACTTTTTTATTTCTCATCTTATTTAACCTTTCTGTAACATAATATGGAGCCCTCCTACCTCTTAAAATACATGTTTCTTATGGCATCATGTTTCCAATTTTCTTCCTAGCCTTCTCCCACCTCCAATCTCTCTGATCAGTCCTTCTCAGCCTTCTTTCCTAAATCTGTTTTTTGAATTTTCTTATCCTCTATAGTTTAATCTTGGATCCTCTTCTTTTTTTATTTCATGTGTT
Source organism: Mesoplodon densirostris (assembly GCF_025265405.1). Taxonomy (NCBI): domain Eukaryota; kingdom Metazoa; phylum Chordata; class Mammalia; order Artiodactyla; family Ziphiidae; genus Mesoplodon; species Mesoplodon densirostris. The sequence goes on from NC_082661.1 coordinate 91,093,712, forward strand.
TTTTCTTGATGATATTTTTTACTTGGTAGCTTAGTAACCCATTTGTTCACCAATGACTTTATCATTCTTATCACTTAATTTTCTATCACTGATCTCTCTACTGAGCTTATTAATGAGTGAATTCCTAATAGCCAATTTCTATCTTTAGTAGGATATTAGACAGAAAATAAATACACAGGTCCTACATGGAATTCACTTTCTGGAAAACTTGTTCCTTCTCATCTTCTTCTTATATTTCCCCTATTACTTAATGGCATCAATATATATTCAGTTCCATGGCAATTACTTCTAATTGCTTTCTTCTCCTGATGCTCCTCATGCAATAGTTAACATCTTGCAAATTTATCTAAATTATATCATAGTCTAGGTTTTCACCATTTCATAGATCTTTTCTGTTGTCCCTGAAACACAAATACTTCTACATTGGATCCTTTGTTTCTAAAATAGTTTAAATTCCTCTGTCCAATAGCATAAACTGTATAACAAAGGAATTACAGTCTAATCAAAGTCACTTGTGTCTTATGGCCTAAATTGAAATGGCTATAATCCTCCATCTAATATTCAAAAATTTTACCATTGTCCTGGGTCTACTTCCCTTCATTCTACCCCCTTACATTTGAGAGTATTCAGAATGAAGTGTCTCATATGGATTCAGGAATAAGTCTGGCTTGGTCTTCTCTTTGTTGCCCCAAAACACAAGCTCTTCATAATAATAATACCTACTTTTCTAGGTATAGACACAACTTGATGCTGTTGCTCTGTGCATTTGCCACTGGATGGGTGATATAAAAATTCTAATTTCAACCTGGAAATGTGTAAATGTCTTCTCAAACGTAGTGAGATGCTTTGATATCTTGGTGTTGAAGTGGCATTGCTTGTGTCCTAATTCTTACAAAATTCTGAACAGCAGCGTTATTTTTCTCATCAATAAATGATCAAATAATACAAAGATATACTCTTACACATGCTCCACTAAAACAAGCATGGATAATTTTTATTTTTTTCTTTATGATTTTCTCTGTTTTGTTTTGTTTTACCTTCCTCCTATTTAACAAGATAGGCAGCCCTGAGTTTCCTTTCTGTACATTATGTTTGTGGGATAATAGCTTATTATAATTTTAAATCTTAAGCCCACTGATGAGTTAAGTGAAGTGCTCCTAAAAGAAATATCAAGAGAAAAGGATGTGTGGAAACAATATTTGGAGAAACTTAGTAGGTGTGGGTGAAGAGTAAGGCTTGCCTCTAGATAGAAGAAAAAAAAATCTCCTTATGTTATAGAGAAGCAATGAGAAAGATGCTTGCAATTTTGCAGAAGAGGAGACCCTAGTCCAGCCTCTTGGCAGTGTGGCAGGCAGGGAGGCAGGGATATTCTGAAGGAAATAGCTATGTAGTATTTCTGGACCCTGTGAAACACTGCCTTGCTCCACTCATGAGAAGAATTCAATTCAAAGCAGTGGGAACTTGAAGGATTAAGCACACAGAAATGATGGGCATCTCAGTGGAAAATCTTGACCCATGGAAACTAAAGACCATGGTATGACCTGTTGATACCCTGAAGCAGAAGCACAAGACCAGCCAGACACCCAGTAAGAATGGAGGTTATGCTTTCTGTCAGCAATAGATGGGGATTAAACCCACAGTTGCTACCAAAATTGAATAAAAACCACTTATTCTGTTATCATCCTATCTCTTGTTGCCCTGAGAGGTGTGGAATGTGATATATTAGCATAGCATAGTAATCAAGAGAATGGGCTCCAGAGACAGACTAATTGTCACAATCAGTGATTCCAATACTTCCCAGTGATGGACCTTGAAAAATTATGTAACCTGTCTCTTCCTCAGTTTCTTGATCTGGTATAAAAAATGATAATAATTTTACCTTTTTCATACAATGACTATGATAATTAAATGAGATCATAAGTATAAAAGACTCAGAAGAGCACATAGCACAGAGTGAACACTCAATATGGCAGTATTATTATCCCACCACTGCCATCCCAGGTGAACAAGTTGAATAATTTACTCTGTGAATGGTCTCAACTTTCCAACCCAGGTGATGCTGTGCATGTAGGATATGTTTTCCTAAGTAACCCATTTCGTTCAGGAATATAGATTCCACCTTCAATGTAAGGGTTCGGGTAGAAGCAAAAAATACTCATTTTTGTTTTAAGAAAGCATGGATTTTAGAGGGGGGTTGAGTTGTCAAGATAATATTTTGAGATTTTTAATTCATGTACTGCCACCCCACCAGCAGGTTTCTCTCTATCTCTTTTCTCATTCAAACAGAGAGCAGGCACACTAACTACTTCCTTGCCCAAAAGACAGTGTATGATGGGTTGCCAATTTCCAAAGTTAATAATCTAAGTAGTAAATCACTGTAGATATTTCTGAGAGAAAACACAACAGAAGATTATTTAAAGCTAGAGTTTGCTAGAGAAATCTGGTTGTGAGTGGAGCTTCCCAACTCCACATGGAAAGAAGTTTCCCCAAGCTGAGGAGTATACAAGACAGAGAGATCTCAGGGACGAAAAAAAGGCCAAGCTAGGCTCCAATCAACTCCAATCACAAAGGAGTTTGCAAGACCCTAGAGAGAAATGGTTTTATGGTGCAGTTAGACAAAATGCGTTCATCATAGAATGTAACACTCACCTCTTCAGTGAGGTAACAAGGCCCTGGGAGGAAATGGTTTTATGATATGGTAATACAGAAGGGACTATTGAATAAAGACTTCTGGTCCCTGAAGCGACCCCAAAGCATAAGGCAGTCACCACCCTGAAGAAGCCCTGTGGACAAGGATAGTTGGCATCTCTAAAAACTTATGGAAACCAATGACCACGGACTAGGGACACTATCCTATCTGTACCTCCTCTGATACGCAGATGGACTCCTCTCTCCCACTCCAGATGTGACCCTGGAAATTAACAGTGAGGAGGACCCCAGAAATAAAGCACAGTGTTGTGCAGAGGGAGCTCATCAAGAAGACTGGAGTTTAGCTTTCTGACAATCCCAGAGCTAGGAGTCTGACATGAATTTGATTTAAACAAATAAAAGAAAATTTTGGACTGAGATTCAAACTTCTTTAAAAAAACAGCAGGTGAACCTTAATCCATGTTTACAAACAAATATCTCAGAGAAAAATCTCTCTCTTCCACATAGACCACACCTGATATTTTTTAATATAATGCACCTTTGATCTATATAGTCTCAAACAACAGCATTTTAATATTTATTTATTTATTTGGCCACGTTGGGTCTTCGTTGCAGCACGTGGGCTTCTCTCTAGTTGTGGCATGCAGGTTTTCTCTTCTCTAGTAGTGGTGCAGGTTCCAGAGTGTGTGGGCTCTGTAGCTTGTGGCACGCAGGCTCTCTAGTTGAGGTGTGCGAGCTCAGTAGTTGTGGCGCATGGGCTTAGTTGCCCCACAGCATGTGGGATCTTAATTCCCCAACCAGGGATTGAACCCATGTCCCCTGCATTGGAAGGTGTATTCTCTACCACTAGACCACCAGGGAAATCCCTCAAACAACTGCATTTTAGTTTGTGGTTTTTCCTTCTCATTTGCAGAAATAATGGTCTGATTAATTGATTTTACCACAAAGAAATAATTTGTTGTAAGAGTGTGGACAAGTCTCCTCCTTCAACAAAACTAAACGAAAACCTCCTCATAGCTTCAAAAAGAAGTATTTCGACTTCTACTTTTCTCATTACATTTTCATACATGGGTCAAGATTCCATGAAACTCAGCCTCCAAAAGTAGGTTTTCTTAAGTGTGAGGCTTAGGAATGGATGCCTGGTCCCAAAATGATGGCAACAGAATGGCTTCTTGCCCCTTTCACAGCTCTTCTTCTGGTCCGTGATCAGATACATTAGTAGTCTCTACCAGATCATTCACAAGAATGCTCCATCCCACTTTTCCTTACCAAAGTCACCTCTCTAAGCTTCCTCTTCACATCCCAACCATGCTAAACATATTCAAACATATCTTCAGAAGTCCTATCTCCTTTCTCTGCACCTTTCTACTGCTGTGCCTCCTGCTGTCTTCCCCATTTCCCACACCCACCACCATTGTTCTCTATCAGTAGGACCTCTTTTCATTCTCTAAGAACCTACCCAAGACTTTACTTCCTCAGGCAAAAAGTGCTGCCTTGTCTTCTGAACTTCCATAAAACTTTCCAATGTCTGCATTATAACACTTACTACAGTGACTATAATTATTTATGTGTCCCTCTCTTCTTAATAAACTACACACTTCTTAAGAAAAGAGGCAGGGTTTATTTTTCTTTAAATCTTCAAAGCTTGCATAGTGCTTAGCATAGATAGGAGCTCAGTATTGATGAATGAATGGCTGCATGAACTAGTACAAACTTTATAAGACACTTCCAATTATTATTCTGAAGCACTTGCATTAGCTCAAGGCTTTGTGTATTTTAAAACTCCATGAGAAAAGAGTCATCATGCTTGCATTTAAAGAAAGGATATACATTTTTTGTAGTTTCAGTGAAATACCTTTTATAAAAGGCAGTAAGTATTTTATCACATAGGGTTACATAAATGTTGTTCTGTCCACCTTTTGACTAAAACACAACATAAAAATGAAGCATCGATAATTGATAATAGGGTATTACAAGGTAGGACTACCCCCAGTGATTTGGGAATATTTTTTTGAGGGTCTGATAGGTAATCTGACATTTTTAGAATGGAAAAAAAAAAAAAAGAACCGTTGGGAGAGGAGAGGTCTGCTACCCCTGGAAATTACCTGCAGGACTGGCTTCATTTGTATCATTATTAAAATACCTACGGTTCTGAGCAGACAATTATAGCATTTAAGGAGTTTCTCCTCTATACTCTTCTTGAAGATGTCTTTACAATTGTACCTCATTCCTGAAAAAGTGTCCTCTATAATAATATGATATGGGAAGAGAATGTTTTATGTTATATATAATTTTTAGGTTACTGATGTAAAGTTGGTTAACTCAAATGACTAGCAGAGGGCAAGGCTTGTATAGTTTAGATTACATTTACATTGCCAACTTCAATGGATCAGAAAAAATATATATGTGAAAAAGAAAAAAAAAATGAGAAGACTGAAGTTTAATTTCTATCCCTAAAATCTAGAAGGAGAAATATATTAAAAGCAAAATAAAGCATGCTGACTTAAGACAATGGAAAAAGAGAGAAGACTATTCCTCACGTAAGAGAGGAGACAGATGCTCTAGAGAGTCAGCTTTGCTTTCTGGATATCAGGAAAAAATATTTTATAGAGTCTGGACTTCCTAAGCTCTAATGAAGGATGATTTAGAAGGTGAAGCCAACCCGAGTCATCTTCCAGCTTCACACTTCAAGAGCTGCCAATGTTTATGGTTAATGAGGTGGACTTGGAGCCATGCCCTTAATCACCTTGACCCTGTGAAATCCTGTTTCTAAAACATTTTAAACCCATGACCCTCTAAATCTTTCTTGTTCTGTGTATTTACAATAGCCAAGAAAACCCTCTCTTGTTTTTCTTTATGTACTTTGAATTGTAAAAACTAACAGTGTCATAGACACTTTTTCAATATATTGGGCTTATGGGTGATTTTGACATGTGTTTTTAGTGTGGGATTTGCACCACATGTCAGCTCTCCTATCCGACTTGCAAGTGGGGTTAAAAGATGAGAGCTCTACAACTTGTAGGTTAGGGTAGTCTATATGAGTTGACATGTTATTATATGTTCTTTATGAGTGTTATTGAAGGAATTCAGTAACATAAAACATACAGAAGGTAGGAGGGAAAGTTTTAAACTTGTCTTCATATTTAATTTTGTCTATAACTTATACATTCATTATATATATTTTCAAGTACATTCCACTGAAATTTTTAAAAAGCAAACATTATTTTTGTAGGCTTATCTGTAGTAGGAGAGAGTGCCTTTACTGTGAAACAGAGCCATAATTTCAATTTTTCAGTTCACTGGATTTACAGACTGCTTTTTTTTCTCACTCAGAATGTGGTACTATCAAAAATAGGACTGAGTGTGGTACAAATTAGTTATTCTATCATTATTAGGAAAGTATATGAAATTGAAGACAAGAAAATTTAATTTGTATACTTGGAAATAGCAGAGAATAAACATTTTTCTTTTCAGTATACTCTAGATTTTGGCTTATATGCCATTACAATGTTCATTGGGCTATATAACACTTTTATTTAAAAATATAACCAATTTAAATGAGACACATCAAATGCGGGGGTCTGGTTACAATTTTAAAAATTACATTAGATTTACTGAGTGCTTCACAAACTTTCTGAACATGACTGGGCCGATTTGATTTATTTATTTATTTAATTAATTTTGGCTGCGTTGGGTCTTCGTTTCTGTGTGCGGGCTTTCTCTAGTTGAGGCGAGCATGGGCTGCTCTTCATTGCAGTGGCTGGGCTTCTCATTGCGGTGGCATCTCTTGTTGCAGAGCATGGTCTCTAGGCGTGCGGGCTTCAGTAGTTGTAGTATGTGGGCTCAGTAGTTGTGGTATATGGGCTTAGTTGCTCTGCGGCATGTGGGATATTCCTGGACCAAGGCTCGAACCTGTGTCACCTGTACTGGGAGACAGATTCTTAACCACTGTGCCTCTAGGAAAGCCCAGACTGGGCCAATTTTGAGAAGACCTGTACTGATTGATTATTTGAGATAGAAACCACATAACTTCATGGTTTCAAATGGATTCAACTGGAAAAGAGACACAGCCCAGCAATTCTACACATGTTTAGTTTTGCAACTGAGAGTAATAGTCATAAATTAAGGTAATTCTTCAGTAAAACAGAAAAAAAAGAAACAAAAAAATTTTAATCCCAACCTACATCAAATTTTGTACATTAAAAAGATAGGAAATTTGATTTTAATTTGTTTCTACATTGGCATTAAGTAGAATCATCTGATCAAACTCTGCAGGTATTTGAGGATTCACACTCTGAAAGTATACATTTTGCTACCATTCAACGTATGCTAGATTCAGGCAATTCCTAGATATATAACTGCACTTTAAAACAATTTTTATTGGAGTATAGTTGATTTACAATGTTGTGTTAGTTTTGGGTGTACAGTAAAGTGAATCAGTTATACATATATCCACTCTGTTTTAGATTCTTTTCCCATATAGGTCATTACAGAATGTTGGGTAGAGTTCCCTGTATAATTGTACTTTAAATAGTACCAAAACACCTATTGTATCATTTCTCCTTGTATTGAGTACTTGGCCTGACACATCTCAGGAACCAGGAAATATCTTCTGACCTTTCTTAGGACAAGATTTCAAAGTATGTAGAAGTATCTGAGGAATTATTAAAATACAGGTTTCTTCAATCTACCCTCAATGATTCTGATTCAATATTTCTGGGGAAAGACAGCGGAATTTGCATTTTCAACTACTAAACCAAGACATTCTGGTGGAAGTGATTTTTTAAAACACATTTTGAGAAACTCAGTCTTTAGGGGAGTTCTAGGCACCTTATGCTCACAGCTAATATAAGAACCACATATAGTCCACTGTGAATGGTACTGAGTGTAGTGCAATAATGAAATGTTACTTTGTAAAAATTCAAATCTCTAGCAAAAGATATTGCCTAATTTCTGCTTTTAAAAAACAATTTTGTCTTCCTGTGGAAAAACTATTTGTAGGATTGAGCTCAAGATTGAAAAATTACAGTTTTATCATAGCTTTAGGCTAAGGTTAAGAATATTATATAGTAGAAGTAAACTTGTCTCAGTATTCCTTTTGATTTGGCTGCACTGGATCTTAGTTGTGGCACTTGGGATCTTCCGTGTGGCATGAGAACACTTAACTGTGGCATGTGGGATCTAGTTCCCTGAGCAGGGATCGAACCTGGGTCCCCTGCATTGCGAGCATGGAGTCTTAGCCACTGGACAACCAGGGAAGTCCCTCAATGTTTCTGAATGCCGTTTTTTTCCAAATCATTCACCCTGCTCTTTCATATATCTAGTCCTAAGTGTCTAATTGCCTTTGCTATCAATTCAGCTCTTCAGGGGGTAATATTTCAAGCATTTAACAGCTAATAAGACCAGGGCAATTGTCAGTCATACAGACTCTAGAACCAGACAGAATGGATGAAATCTATTAAAATTTAGTCAGGAACCGAAGCTCTGTCCTGGTATCTGCCAGCTGAATTTAAGCCCTTGGTATCCTAACTATGCTAGTTCACCTAAGCTTGAGAGGCTTTTTGTTCTTGTTCTTATTTAGTTTCCCATGAATCAATATTTTTGTTTCTTTGTCAAAATGAATTTCACTTATGAATTACACTATTTTCATAATACCTTTGTTCTTTGATTGATAGATATATTCTTAGAATAAACAAACAAAATAAACCTTAACTTAAGGAAGGTGCTCTACTTATCAAAATTTTTAGTACTGTGGTCTGCTAATTGGAAGATATGTTAGTATAGATGATATCGTTAGGTTTTTCTCTAGGAATTATTTATTTACTGAAAAATATTATGCCCATTTTATGCCAGAAACTGCATTAGAGATGTAAATGTAATTATCAACAATTTTGTATGAATAATTTTGTATAAATAAAAAATTTTATAAAGAAAACCTATCTTTACCTATTTGACTTGACTTATATGAGCAGGTATCAGTTTGTGGGCTGGGGGAAAGGAATGAAAGAAAAGTTTTATCTCCATGTGCACCAGTTACTACAGAGACAAAGAAAGTCAAGAAAATATTTAATTTCAAGTATAAGTAGAAGATGTGCCCAGGTCTCCCCTTATACCCCACCTATAGCTTACATATTAGCTATCCAACCTATAGCATGGTGAGTTTTAAAGACTAAGTACCTCCTTTAGAGGAAAGAGGTGCCAACTCTCTTTCCCTTAAAAAATGCAGTGTAAAATCCTAATATCTCAGAGGGTAGAAAATATAGCCATGCAAAATAGAACTTGACGGTATGTGAAACTCAATGTTTATTTGTAAAACATAAGTCATAGTTTTTTTGCTCTTTTAAATGGCAAATATTTTCTATATTTTCTCAGGATAAAAAACAAAACCAATGAATGATAACCTCTTTTCATCCTCCATGGAGTTTTCTATTATATCAGAATGTGCTTTTAACCTGCAAACGTCATAGTCACACAATGGTGAACAAATTTAAAAGCTGTGATGAAACAAAACACGGGACTCTCCTGCCTCCCATGGAATAAGGAGGGAGGAGAAAGTATGGTCATCGGGAAGGTGTACTGGGAATTAACCAGATCTGGAACTTATCTCTGTGCCTCTTTTCTATCATCAATCAGCATTCATTTATATAAGATTTTCTGACAGTTAAAAATATTAGTTTTCTTTACAGGAGCTTTTTATTAATAATCATTAATGGTGAGAAAAAATTAGGGGCAATGAGTATAAATGTTGAATCAATGTTGGATAAATTATGGTAGAATGAATAACGCTCACATTTGTTTATCTTTATAGCTCTAGATATAATTATATACAAGTGTGTGTATGTATATATATATGTGTGTGTGTGTGTATATATATATATACATATATATACAGAGAGAGAGAGAGGGAGAGAGAGATGATAGGTAGATAGATAGTCAAGGTAGAAATGTTTGAAAATTTTAGTAAATACTTCACAAATCCTAAGGAAAATGTAAAAAGTAGAAGATGGTCATGGCTTTCTTGAACTTCAGAAGTCAGCTGGTATAGAGTTTGTACCCGAAAATGTATAGCTCAGCTATTTTTAAAAAATGCCTTCTCTTTCATAAATCCAAACTAGCATCTACTGCAAAATGAGTCTGTGACCTAATGATATTTTAAATCATCCATAGGTTGAAATATCAGTAATAATTTTCTAGGTGAGGGGATTTCTCTAACCAAGAGGAGTAACTGCCTTTGCTGCATTAATGGTAGATACATTGACTTGTTTTCTACCAAGTAATATGTAGTTAATACTTGGAGAAGAAAGATATATTGAAATTGGAGTTAATTTTAAATGATAATCAATAAGGAAAATTGTTGATTTTTATGAGGTTAAAAACATTAAATTAATTAAATTATTATCTTGTGGGTTGGAGTACACAGGCACATAAATAAGGTAAACATTTTATCACTTAGATGTTTAAATTAGTATAAGATAATTTTAATAAGAGCTAATATCTGATATACTCATACCTATAAATTTTCAAATGAAGTTCTGTCTATTCTTCCTGAGCAAACACTAGTATTTTTTAGCACTTTAAATATTTTATGTCAGGTACTAGTACTACTTTTCCCAGTAAAGTGTTATTTATGGTTAGTATTACAATAAATCTGTCACTAGTATGAGAAAGAAATTCAATTTTCATACAAAAATATATATATATTTTAAATAATAACTGCAGAGCTGCCAGATTTGATCTAGTATTTTTCCTTCAGGTTCTTTAGCACTCTTCTCCCTCTCATCCCCCCAGTTCCCACCTGACACACACACATAAGTTGAGCCATTTTCTTCCTGATCTTGGGTGGTCTGACTCACTAACGGTCTTCTTCAGCAGACATAGAGATTTTAATGCTAGATAAATGATACTGATATCTGCTAATTAAACTACTGTGGGATTTGATAGACCCAGAGATCTTTTATTATATTACTTTATCAATTCTGAGGAAGCCCATTGTTTCAGTTTTCGGTTAAGCCTTTTTCATTTTAAAGACATCTAACTATATAAGATTTATATTTAAATTAAAAGTTCCTTTCTTAAATTTATATTAAAAGAACAACTTTTTAAATTTTCAGGATTATGTTCTTTGTGCATTTATATCATTAATAGCCTGGATTCTGGAACCAGACTGACTGGATTTGTATCCCAGCTCTATCACTTTTTATCTGTATGATCCTAGGAAAATTACTTACATTCTTATGCCTTGGTTTCCTCACTTGTGAAAATGGGGATAATAGTAACTTGCCACATTAAGCTATTAAAACATTTTGAGGGGTTAATTAGTTAAAATATGTGATGATTTTAGAAGAGTGCCTGGCATACAATTATTATTTTTAACAATAATATTAAAATATTGTGTAAGGGTAGAATAGTGTAATAGTATTGCTCACCTTATTTCTGTTCAAAAGTAAAACTTTAAAACTTTAATGCCATCTTTGAATTCACAATAAGTAAAAAAGAGAAAAGATTGATATTTAGTATTTGTCACTGTAAAGTCAATTTTTATCATTTTAATTACAAATTTAATACAAAATCGGTAGAATTGACTTAGAATGACTTTATAGAATCTGAAATATTAAATCACACATTTCAGAAATATTTATATTTTCTTATGGCAGTAAAATATTGACATATGAAAAAGCATGTGTGAAGTCATTATCAGTGTGAATGAGAAGGCCTAGTTTTGAATTTAAAAAGAACAAAATAAACTAAAAATTCATGGTTCAACTCAGTATCCATAGATTTAAATACTGTTTTGTGATTATAAGATGTCATCTTTTAGGAGTTGAGTAGTTTTAAAATGTGTAATCTAAGACTTTGTCTATGGCTTTATAGAGCCAGGGAGCTGCTTATCAAATCCAGAAAGCTCAGCAGCCTGTAGGGCAGTTCCGTGGAAATTTCTCATGAACATAAATCAGAAACCCATAGGAAAGAACCACTAGAGGTCATTCAATCTAACTTTTTGACTGTCCACACATGTACATTTAGATTATATCCAATCTGAAGCACTTATTGCATAACATGGTTTATTAGATATATTAAATTGCTCTTCTATGTTCAAGTATAACTTATTCATTTCAGTTGCCCCTACAAAGAATGTGTGGAGTACCAACATCAATGCATATGGAAAAAAATGTGTCATTTTGACTCAGTGGAATTCATTTTGATATGCAGGTTTTTCTTAAAGCAAGTGAAAACTTTTCAAACTCACTCCCAAGTCAGTAATACTATATAATACGATATTATAGATCAGAAAATGTCACAGCAGTTTTGCAAACCTTACAACAACACTATAATTGTTATTTCCTTCATTTAACAGATTATAACATTGAGGATCAAAAAGGTAAGTGATATGACTACATCCATATAACAGATTAATGATGGGAATAGTGACGAGCAAAAACATCTTGGATCTACAACTCAAGTTCTTATTTAGCACTATGCTACCTTTTGCAAATTACACTCCAAGTAAACCCTCAAGATGTGTTTCTAAAATTACACTTAGATGCATGCTATAAGACTTTTTCATCTCCAGTTAAATGTTAAAATTTCCCAAATTTCATCTTTTTCTTTTTTTTTTTTTTTTTTTTTTTTGCGGTATGCGGGCCTCTCACTGTCGTGGCCTCTCCCGTTGCGGAGCACAGGCTCCGGATGCGCAGGCCCAGCGGCCATGGCTCACGGGCCCAGCCGCTCCGTGGCATATGGGATCCTCCCAGATCAGGGCACGAACCCGTATCCCCTGCATCGGCAGGCGGACTCTCAACCACTGCGCCACCAGGGAGGCCCTCATCTTTTTCTTTTAGATATTAAAAACTACTCCTTTTTCCTCTACCTTATAGATTAATGTAGTAATAATACTTATGTATTAAGTATCTACTACAAGCCAAATATTATGATCAACTTTTTCAAAGATTATTATGCTTAATCTTTGTAACAGCATGGACAAGTATTATTATCTCAATTTAAAAGATGAATAAAATATGGTTTAGGATAGTTAAGTTAATTGCAGAATTGTTGAATGGTAAGAGATGTATTGAATCATGTTAGTCAACTTCAGATTCCATGTTCTCAAACATTCTCTTAAACATCTGGAAAAATAAAAATGGAAAGGAAGATGAACAAGGAAAAAATGTGATGGGGTAGTCTGTAGACAAGTGCATGAAACTAGAAGACTGAAATATATATTTAAAAATATATTTTCAAGTAGCTCCCAAAAATCATAAACAAGATAGAAGAAAAATTTTTAAATAATATAACAGTTTAAAAAAATTTAAGTTGCATAACTAACTAAACTAAAAAGAGAAAACAAGGGAGGAAAACTGAGATATTGGAAACTCTTAATAGAAGTAATAACAGTTTAGAGATTAAGACACAGGATGGGACAATATGGGAACAAAAAGAGCAGAGAGTTTAATGGGAACACACATTTTCTACATGAAAGTAACAAAGATTCTGGAAGACCCCCAAGGCTGCCATGAGGAGAGTCTGGTGCGATCCAAGACACAAAGGAAGAAAAGAAAAGGAGAGAACATGTCAGTGGTTTCATATTTCTTTTGGCAACAAGAAGCTTTAGAATTACATCTGTTTTTCCGTTTCCCTTTACTTCTAGTTCTGCTGGATTTGAAACTCCAAACGACCAGTAAATTCTATCTTATACCTTGGTAATCCTGCATAAAACACAGAAAAGTGGATTATTGATTAAAAATATGATTATTTGAAAATAAAGTCATTATGTCCTGTTCTCCAAACTTGAGAAATTGTATTGTTAGGATTTCAACATTTGGAATCATACAATGTGTCACCTTTTCTCATTTGAAGTAGGTGAAGGAGAAATGGAGATAGAGGAGCCAAAGGCAACAACATTGACTTCAATGCAAGTAACATTTCAGCTGAGATTGCTTATTTTCTATGTGTGTTTATACTTGCACCTGGGAGTCTTAGGTGATAAAATTGACAAGTAGAACTATGACTTCTAGAGAAAATCCTGGAGCCCTACTTCACAACACAAACTAGGCACTGGGACAATAACACCTGTATTTCAGTCTTTATATGAATATCTTTGGGTCAGGAAATAATATTTTTAGCCATAGCCTTTTCATCATTCTCTTAGATGGCTGTGAAAATCTTGTGCAGAGAATGTATACTCCAGAAGTCAAAATAAATTAGAAAGATCTTCCTTCATGAACTTCATTTATTTAATGCAACTGGTGCTCACTACCTCTGGGACTTTGGGCAAGTCACTTTCCATGGTCCTCTCTGTTTTCATTCTATAGATGTATTGTTTAAGGCAAGATAATTTATAAGTTTGCTTTAAGTTTTGGTTATTACACTTACTTATAATAACATGACTGAAATGAATTATCAGGCAACAGACATTAAGTACAATTTTAATAACTGTACTGTGTAAAGGATAGATGGGTTTCAACCATTTAATAACTAGATGTATGTCAGTTATGTGTTAAATATTTGATTATTTTCTTAACATGGCAACCAAAAGAGCAAGTTATTAAGGATACGCTTGTATTTCTGTTACTGAATTCAGGATACCTCCAATATTGGTTTCACACTTGGGTAAAGGATTTGGAGACCCAAGTGTTGCTCCCCTTTCTCTTTTCTTTCGTTGTAACTGCTGCCTCCGAGGATAAAGGGGCATGATGCTTACCACATTTAAATGTTTAATGGCACTCTGGAGTTTCCTTGCAATTTACACTTTAGAAAGCATAGCACTCTTGTAAATTTTATAACTTACAAGTGTCCCTTCCCCACAGGAGCCACTAATCTCACAGGAAGGGAACGGGGAGGGGCTGGAATCTCATACAGTTTAGAGATTTATTACAAGTCTGTGGTGAAGTTTGGTATGTAAATTGCTGGGAAACCCGAGTATATTTAAATATTTAAAGCTAAGGGACACCTAGGTCCTTCCTCCTGTTTGAAGCTAATTAGATCGATTGGGAGTTTTAGAAGGGCGTAGGAAGATGCCTCGCATGATCCTAAAATTTCAGCCCTCCGACAAAAAGAAGAGGAGAGTTCATTGAGCTGCCCAAGTCCCATTTTGTATCAAGCATTTAAGTTAAAGGGTCACAAGATTCTCAGAGTAGGTAGAACTTCTAACTTATATGGAAGATTTATAAGAACAAGGGCCTTGCTTCTAGAATTTAAAAATCTTCAATATTTAAGTGACATGATTGTGGTTTCCATAACACAGCAGAAGGCTTTAAAATCCTCCATTCTTATTTCCTGTTAACTGAGAATATCCTATTGGATATTTCAAAGTAGCCTCCTCCCCTTTTAACCTAGTGGAAACAGAATGCTACCAGAGGGTCATTTTGACACATAACCCAATCAGAATCACTGCATCATGACCTCAGACAAAGATTTCAGCTCCACAGCATTGTACTGTCCAGCAATTAAGAGCATTTGGAAGCAAAAAGCCCTAGGTTTCAATCTCACCTTTTTCATTTAAGAGCTATGTGATCTGTGCAAATTATTGCTTCCTCATCTATAAAATCTAAATGATAATAGCATCACCTATTGCTGAGGTTTTTTGTGTCAAATAAATTAGAACAAATAAAGCACTTATCATTGTGCCTATCTCCAAGTTACTGTTCAATGAATGCAGGTATTGCTATTTTGTATTTGTTTTTAATGACATTTTAAACATCCCTATCAATATTATTCATAAATCTAGTTAAAAAAATAAACCATACTGAAAAATGGCAGTCCTCTGTTCGTACCTTCCTTATCCCTGATCCACCCTCCTTGAATACTTACGTTGTTTCTTCTGATATGTCACTTCTGACTTCTAAATAATGTGCTTGCATTTCTGTTTCTTGATTTGTCTATTTTTCTGTTACTTGTTTTTAATCCTATAATTTACCCTATGATCTGTAGTTTCTAGTTCTCCCATCCCATATTTTCTGTGATTTTTTTACCCTGAATTGGCTTGCTTCTCATTGGTATAATTCATTGCATATATTATATTGATACTCTGTTATTTTCTATTTTTTTCATTTATATATATTTGTATATATTTACTGTCATTTTATTGGGGTCATGAGGTACAGGAAACAGTGCCTGTGTTCAATCCCACCATGTTTAACTAAGAATAACTTTATTGATATTATTCATCATTCTTCTCTAATAACTTTATTTCGACTGATAGTTAATAACATATATGTTTCAGGACCTCATAAAAATGGCATTCTGTATATTGATGTCACTAAGACAAGTTATATTTGTGACTATTCTGTGTTCCACACTTCTACTTTTTTAACCATTCTTTTTCACAAGTTTTAAAAAAATGCTTTCTTTACTTTCTATAGTAGGTTGAATAGTGTCACACCTCTCTCCCTCAATTCATATCTACAGGAAGCTCAGAATATGACTTTATTTAGAAATAGGCTCTTTACGGATGTAATTAAGGTAAGGATAGAGATGAAAGCACACTGGATTAGGGTGAGTCCTAAGTCTAGAGAGAGTGTCCTTATAAGAGACAGAAAAGGACACACAGAGGACACAAAGAAGACGGCCAAGTGAAGACTGAGGCAGAGATTGGAATTATGCTACTATAACCCAAAGAAGCCTGGCTAGAGCCACAAGGAGCTGTGAAAGGAAGGAAAGGATTCTCTCCTAGAGCTTTCAGAGGAAGTGTGGCCCTGCTGACACCTTGATTTTGGACTTGTGGCCTTCAGAACTGTGAGAGAATAAATTTCTGTTTTTATTAACTGCCAAGTTTGTCACAATTTGTTATGGCAGCTCTAGGAAAGTAAAATGCTCTCCAATCTACAAAAATAGCATTAGTTCAAATACTACTTATCTTTCATTTGAACATTTCTACCTTCTCTCTGCTAAATTTTCCTCTCCTGTGAATGGTCTGTGCTGTTTCCAATGACATTGGTCCTTTGTTATCTCTCTTTTCTGTCTTTCATTTTGACCAGGCTAACCACATTTATGGTGGCCTCCTCTTTTGCTAGAGGGCACTTAAAGTTGCCTTAGACTAAGACACTTATTCAAAATTACTCTGGGTCTGGATTACCTCTCCTTTGAATTAACTGTCTTTTTTCCACTAATTATACATCTCTTGAAATTCTTTGATGTGTCAAGAAGTTGATCCAAATTACTAATGAGAGGAGACGGTATATATCCAGTCTAAACATGAACTGTTTATCATATCATAAAAGTTATACCTGGCTTACTTTTACACATAAGAAAAATACTTGTATATATTTCCATGTTAATGTCTCAAGTTACTTTATATTTTAGATTATTAGTGTTACAATATCCATATTGTAAATAGCTAGAGTAAAATTATCAACTTCACATTTTAAATTCTTTCTAATGACCTAATAATAAATCATACCATGACTTGTCTTACAGATGCTAATAAAGAAAATGTTGGAAAAGTACATGTAATTTTTCAAATAAATCTCAGGTTTTTTGTTTGCGACAGCACAAACCATAGCTAATAGCACTAGAATAATTAAAGTAAGTAATTATAAATCACTTTAACAATAAAAGTTCCACACCAATGTTCAGAAGTAACTCTTCTCTCTAGATATAATAAAATAATATATGTTTCATAACTTTAGTGAAACAAAGAGATATTTTATGTTACTGATGAGGTTTATACTAGGTTATTTGTTAATGGGTAAAGCTAGAAATAACTAGAATCACATTCTTTAATTTTTTAATTCATTTCAGTGGAAGAGTAAGAATTCCCAGATGTTGTTTGTGATGCTATTAAAACAGTAAGATATGATGATTTTTTGCATAAGTGAATATTTTATAGAGCAAAATACTTTATATTATACAAAAACAATGATTCTCATAATTTTTGTATTATATGGGCTTTAAACTTATTTTGTTGAAAAAATATTTATGTTTTTAAAATTAAATTGGTGGGGGGCTTCCCTGGTGGCACAGTGGTTGAGAGTCCGCCTGCTGATGCAGGGGATATGGGTTCGTGCCCTGGTCTGGGATGACCCCACATGCCGCAGAGCGGCTGGGCCCATGAGCCATGGCCTCTGAGCCTGCACGTCCAGAGCCTGTGCTCCGCAATGGGAGAGGCCACAACAGTGAGAGGCCCACGTACAGCAAAAAAAAAAAAAAAAACCCAAAAAGCAAAAACAAACAAAAAACAGAACAAAAATTAAATTGGTGGGACTTCCCTGGTGGCACAGTTGTTAAGAATCCACTTGCCAATGCAGGGGACACTGGCTTGAGCCCTGGTCTGGGAAGATCCCACATGCTGCGGAGCAACTAAGCCCATGAGCTGCAACTACTGAGCCTGCACTCTAGAGCCCACGAGCTGTAGCTACTGAAGCTCATGTGACACAACTACTGAAGTCCGTGGACCTAGAGCCCGTGCTCCACAACAAGAGAAGCCACTGTAATTAGAAACCCGGTCACCACAATGAAGAGTAGCCCCTGCTTGCTGCAACTAGAGAAAACCTGCATGCAGCAACAAAGACCCAACGTAGCCAAAAATTAATAAATAAATACATTTATAAAACTAAATTGGTAATTAGTTGGTAGGTTTTTTTGACCCCCAGTGTCCAATCAAACAATATAAATAAATCAGAAATCTCACATTTATACATATTTTACTGATAAATTCAGTCCAAAAATCTGGAATCCATCCAGTTGTGGGAATTCTGGAATGCACCATTTAGCAATTGAGCATATTGTACTTAAAAGAAGATAAGCAGAAATGTTTAAAATCTAATTAAGGTGTTTTAAAAGTGTAAGCTTTTGACATGTTCCTGAATTACAACTGATTCATTACATATGTAAGCATACTGGATGTCTATATGTTTAAAGTGTTTAAGAGTATAGAAGTACATTCCAGGAAATAACATTTCTGGAGAAAGAAGATATTTCATTGCTTAACTTTATCTAGGGAGAAAATTCTGATCAGTCTGGTGAACTATGCCTATTATGAAATGAGCCAAATTTTTAGATCTGAACTGCCATGACATAGATTAATTCTGTCATTATTTCATATCTAATATTTTCAGTATGTTTCTTACTACAAATAATCACTCACTTTCTAATATCTAATGCAATTTTAGCCCATATGCACAAAGCTCCTCTTGGTCAGCCAACCTCATCCCCAATCTCTCTGTCAATAGTATAAGAATAGCTGTGAAATTAAATACAAAGCAGAATAAAACAGAGAGTTCTTAAAGAACATTTGTGCTTAAATTTGTAAGAAATGAGCTCTCAAAGAGGAAAGTGCCAAATCTCATCTAAGTTCCCAAGCATAATTATCTCATTTTATGTTTTCACTTTTCCTTTCCTTTTTCATGTAAAATTTGCCACATTTCTTGAAATTTTACCATTTTGGAAAACACAAATGGCTTTAAAAGGAGGAAGGTGTTAAAAATCTTTTCCAGATTAATGTGATTTAACTTAGGCAGTCCCCATTTTATGTATTCAATGCACATTGATTATGTCCTGCTCCGCTCCAAGAATTTTAGAGGAATAATGGTGTTGAGAATGCCTTGGACCTAGTGCAGTTTTGAAGCTCTACAATGAGAACCTACAGCAATACTTTGGCCCTGTGCATGTTCTAATATTGAGTTTCCTCTTCTGCAATTTTTCGATGTTTAGTTTTGTGTGCATCATCCTATAATAGTTAAGATAATTAATACATATATGGCTTGTAAAACACTTTCAAGGACTTCCCTGGTGAGGCAGTGGTTGAGAGTCCACCTGCCGATGCAGGGGACGCAGGCTCGTGCCCCAGTCTGGGAAGATTCCACATGCCGCAGAGTGGCTAGTCCCGTGAGCCATGGCCACTGAGCCTGCACATCCGGAGCCTGTGCTCCACAATGGGAGAGGCCACAACAGTGAGAGGCCCACATACTGCAAAAAAAAAAAAAACACTTTCAAACTTATTCAATATTTTCCACTTGTTCTTTCTTCCTTTGTTTACAGAATAGAAAATATTTCATATATTACAGAATAGAAAGTATTTCATAAATGAGCAATCTATGGTGCTGAAGATTGTCTAGCTGATAAGTTTTGGAGCCAGGTTTTCTCATGTAGTCATTTTTCTCTGAATTCTTCCAATTCTAAACTATGCCCTCAGATTCTCAGACTGGACTGGAAGTTCATATGGAGTAATGAAGTTCTAGAGATAGTAGGTCGATGATGGCATTGAATCAGTCTTGCCATGTTGGCTTCTAGTTCTCCCAAAGCTGAATTCATTTCTCTGTTCTCTGAGTCCTGCTATTTACCTCAAGTCTTCTGGTGCTTGGATTCATACCCCTTGAATTTGCACTCTAATGTTTTGCTTAGACATTAATAATGCCATTTTCTCTTGTTCATCTCTCAATATCTAAACTGATTTCCTGCTCCTTTGATTGTTGATAATGTCCTGCTTCTTCAATGCTTGGATGGTCATCTTCACCTTGAGCACAGATATACTTTTGGGTGAATGTATTCACACATTTCTTCACTCTTTTTCCATGGATTTTTCTCCTGGTATCCCTATTTGATAATCTTTAAAATAGCCAATGCCCATTTTCTCTAGCCTGAAACTCTGTGATGCAGAAACTGTTCTCATTTATCTTGTGTGTCCATCCTCTAGTATAGTGTTTGCACAAAATTGATGACCTGATACACATTTTTTAAAATTAATAGTAATAATAACACAATAACAACAGCTAAAATTTCCATATTGTTTATATTTTGTCTATCATTGTTCTAAGAGCTTGAAATACACTATTCAATCTATCTTCATAAAATCTTTATGAGCTAGTTACTAGTACTGATCTCCATTTTACAGATGACTACACAAAGACACAGGGTGATTAAATAAACTGCTTAAGGTCATAAAGTGCATTAGTGGCAGAACCAGGATTTGGGCCCTAGAAGTCTGGTTCCAAATTCTGTGACCTTAACCACTTTTCAAATGAAGGAATTGGTTGTTTACATGTTAACCCTTCATTCAGTCCTAGGACTCTTCCCACATTTAATGGACCACTCTGGTGCATGTGAATGGATGTACATCTGAAGATTGAAAAGAGAACAGAAATAAAGATGCTGGCCCAAAGGAAAATTCCACCCATCACAGTATTCTAACTAGTGTTGTACTTGACTTTACTTTCCCCTTCTTCCTTCTTCCTGGTTCTCGAATCCTAGAATCCATCTCTTAGATTACATATTTCTAAAACACATGAGGTCTATATTAGGCTAACTTAGAAAACCAATATTGTTTTAAGGTAAAATTCATTTTGAGTTCAAAACAAAAACACTCATAAATAAAATTTCAATATCACATGTTCTCAAGTTACAAGTTACAGTCCTACCTGCATACACACACACACACCCAAACACACACACACACAATCTTGTTTTTTATGAATTAGGAAGTCCCTTCTTGCAGTATACAATCATAGCTTGCCTTTCCTAAACAAAAATTGCTATTCTATAAATTTACTTTGAAAGTCTATAGTTAAAAAATTAATTAATTATTGATATATTTATAGAAAGAGTGGCCTAATCAAACTGCATAAAGAGCAAAAGAAGCAAAACCTCTGAAAGTGAAATGAGATCATGAATGTCCTCCTTATAGACATTAATGAAGACAGTGAATGGGAATGTGGTATTTGAGCCATCAGGTGAAATAGCAGGGCCTTGTTATTAAAATTTTTCTTTGCTATAGCAGAGGGAAAAGTACATTTATATTGGGCCAAGTTTGCTAGGTTGTAGAGACTAAATCAGCTTTGTGATTCTTATTTTTTGAACTTTTGTGATGATGATGTTAGTGATAATTTCATTTTGGTTTTTATATCCTTAAGGCCAAACACAGTACACTTATGTAATTTTTTTTTTTTTTTTTTTTTTTGCGGTACACAGGCCTCTCACTGCTGCGGCCTCTCCCACTGTGGAGCACAGGCTCCGGACACGCAGGCCCAGTGGCCACATCCCCTGCATCAGCAGGCGGACTCCCAACCACTGCACCACTAGGGAAGCCTCTTATGTAATTTTTAATCACCATTTAGAAGCTGTTTATTTGTAGTGATCTGCACAGGAGAATTATACTAGGAACATATTTGGATGCTTTTCAGTGTAGATATTGTTCTGTAATATATAATAGGAATTAAAATTTATTATGCATTTTGTATATTAACATAGTCATCCATAACCAGTATGTTTAAGGTTCTATATCATTAAATATACCAAATCAGACACAGAGGCAGAAATCTTCAAAGGTCTATAAATCAGTTGTATAGCTAGGCATTTGATAATGAAGAAAATCCATTTGGAGAGGAAAAAATGCAAAAGGAAAATAGTTTATTCATAATCATACAAACACATGAATCAGTCATTATCATAAGGTATGTAATGATGTCTGCTTTGGAAGTAAAATGAGCAAAGCTACATATTTTCCTTTGGATCCAGATTGCAAAGGGTCAGATTCTGACTCTATCATTTGTTATGTGTTATACTAACAGCAAGTAACTATCTCTCTGTGACTTAGCTTTTCTGAAAATTAGGAAATAGTGAGGAAGTGTGTGGATTATCAAGGTAATATTTGTATAATGCAAAGAACAAAACCTGGGACAAAATATATCTTCCTTAAGTGTTAGTTATGGGATAGTTTTTTCTTAGAATTAGACATAATATAATACTCATAAGATATTTATTTATTTTTTTTCTTTTTTTAACAGCTTTATTGAGTTATAATTCACATATCATGCAATCTACCTAAAGTGTGCAATTCATTGTTTTTAGTATATTCATAGATATGTGCAACCATTCTTACAGTCAATTTTAGGATAATTTCATCTCCTTAAAAAGAAACCCTTTACCCGTTAGCTATCAGTCCTGTGTTTCCAATCTCCACCCTCAGCCCTAGACAACCACTAATCTACTTTCTGTCCTTATTCTGGACTTCCATATGATTGGAATCATATAATATGTGACCTTTTGTGTCTGGCTTCTTTCACTTAACATAGTGTTGTTTGTTTCTTTTTCTTAAACATCTTTATTGGAGTATAATTGCTTTACAATGGTGTGTTAGTTTCTTCTTTATAACAAAGTGAATCAGCGAGACATATACATCTATCCCCATATCTCCTCCTTCTTACGTCTCCCTCCCACCCTCCCTCTAGGTGGACACAAAGCACCAACCTGATCAAACTGTGCTATGTGGCTGCTTCCCACTAGCTATCTATTTTACATTTGGTAGTGTATATATGTCCATGCTACTCTTACTTCATCCCAGCTTACCATTCCCCCTCCCTGTGTCCTCAAGTGCATTCTCTACATCTGCATCTTTATTCCTGTCTGCCCCTAGGTTCTTCAGAACCATCTTTCTTTTTTATTTATTTAGATTCCATATACATGTGTTAGCATATGGTATTTTTTTTTCTGACTTACTTCACTCAGTATAACAGTCTCTAGGTCCATCCACCTCACTACAAATAACTCAATTTCATTTCTTTTTATGGCTGAGTAATATTCCATTGTATATACGTGCCACATCTTTATCCATTCATCTGTCGATGGACACTTAGGTTGCTCCATGTGCTGGCTATTTTAAATAGAGCTGCAGTGAACATTGTGGTATGTGACTCTTTTTGAATTATGGTTTTCTCAGGGTATATGCCCAGTAGTGGGATTGCTGGGTCGTAGGGTAGTTGTATTTTTTAGTTTTTAAAGGAACTCCATACTGTTCTCCATAGTGGCTGTATCAATTTACATATCCACCAACAGTGAAAGAGGGCTCCGTTTTCTCCACATCCTCTCCGCATTTATTGTTTGTAGACTTTCTGATGATGCCCATTCTGATTGGTTTGAGGTGATAACTCATTGTAGTTTTGATGTGCATTCCTTCTAATGATTAGTGATGTTGAACATCCTTTCATGTGTTTGTCGGCAATCAGTATATCTTCTTTGGAGAAATGTCTATTTAGGTCTTCTCCCCATTTTTGGATTGTGTTGTTTGTTTATCTGATATTGAGCTGCATTAGTTGCTTGTAAATTTTGGAGATTAGCCCTTTGTCAGTTGCTTCATTTGCAAATATTTCCTCCCATTCTGAGGGTTGTCTTTTCCTTTTTTGTATGGTTTACTTTGCTGTGCAAAAGCTTTTAAGTTTCATTAAGTCCCATTTGTTTATTTTTGTTTTTATTTAATTTCTAATTCTATTGATTTGATTCTCCCTTTGTTTCATGCTGAGTCTGGCTAATGGTTTATCAATTTTTTTAATGTTATCAAAGAACCAGCTGTTAATTTTACTGATCTTAGCTATTGTTTCCTTCATTTCTTTTTCATTTATATCTGATCTAATTTTTATGAGCTTCTTTCCTTCTGCTAACTTTGGGTTTCTTTTGTTCTTCTTTCTCTAGTAGTTTTAGGTGTAAGGTTAGGTTGTTTATTTGAGATGTTTCTTGTTTCCTGAAGTAGGTTTGTATTGCTATAAACTTCCTTCTTTGAACTGTTTTTGCTGCATCCCTTAGGTTTTGGGTTGTCGTGTTTTCATTGTCATGTGTTTCTAGGTATTTTTTGATTTCCTCTTTGATTTCTTCAGTGATCTCTTGGTTATTTAATAGTGTATTGTTTAGCCTCCATGTATTTTTATGTTTTGCAGGTTTTTTCCTGTAATTGATATCTAGTCTCATAGCATTTTGGTCAGAAAAAATACTTCATATGATTTCAAGTTTCTTAAATTTACCATGGCTTGATTTGTAGCCCAAGATATGACCTATCCTGGAGAATGTTCCATGAGCACTTGAGAAGAAATTGTATTCTCTTGCTTTTGGATGGAATGTCCTATAAATATCAATTAAGTCCATCTTTTTTAATGTATCATTTAAAGCTTGTGTTTCCCTACTTATTTTCATTTTGGATGATCTGTCCATTGGTGAAAGTGGGGTGTTAAAGTCCCCTACTATGATTGTGTTACTGTCGATTTACCCTTTTATGGTGGTTAGCACTTTGCCATATGTATTGAGGTGCTCCTATGTTGGGTGCATAAATATTTACAATTGTTATATCTCCTTGGATTGATCCCTGGATCATTATGTAGTGTCCTTCTTTATTTCTTGTAATAGTCTTTATTTTAAAGTCTATTTTGTCTGATATGAGAACTGCTACTCCAGCTTTCTTTTGATTTCCATTTGCATGGAATATCTTTTTCCAATCCCTCACTTTCAGTCTGTATGTGTCCCTAGGTATGAAGTGGGTCTCTTGTAGACAGCATATATATGGGTCTTGTTTTTGTATTCTTGTTTTTGTATCCATTCAACCAGTCTATGTCTTTTGGTGGGAGCATTTAATCCATTTACATTTAAGGTAATTATTAATATGTATGTTCCTATTACCATTTTCATAATTGTTTTGTGTTTGTTATTGTAGGTCTTTTCCTTCTCCTGTGTTTCCTGCCCAAAGAGTTTCCTTTAGCATTTGTTGTAAAGCTGGTTTGGTGGTGCTGAATTCTCCTAGCTTTTGCTTGTCTGTAATTGTTTTAATTTCTCCATTAGATTTGAATGATATCCTTGCTGGGTAGAGTCACCTTGGTTGTAGGTTTCTGTCTTTCATCACTTTAAATATGTCCTGCCACTCCCTTCTGGCTTACAGAGTTTCTGCCAAGAGATCAGCAGTTAACCTTTTGGGGATTCCCTTGCATGCTATATGTTGCTTCTCTGCTGCTTTTAATACTTTTTCATTGTGTTTACTTTTGGATATTTTGATTAATATGTGTCTTGGCATGTTTCTCCTTGGATTTATCCTGTATGGGACTCTGAATTTCCTGGACTTGATTGCCTATTTCCTTTCCCATATTAGGGAAATTTTCAACTGTAATCTTTTGAAATATTTTCTCAGTCTTTTTTTTTTTCTCTTCTTCTTCTGGACCCCTATAATTCGAATGTTGGTGCATTTACAGGACTCTGAGCCTGTCCTCAATTCTTTTCATTCTTGTTTCTTTTCTCTGTGGTAGCTATTTCCACTATTTTATCTTCCAGATCACTTATCCATTCCTCTGCCTCAGTTATTCTGCTATTGATACCTTCTAGAGAATTTTTAATTTCATTTATTGTGTTGTTCATCATTGTTTGTTTGCTCTAGGTCCTTGTTAAACATTTCTTTTATTTTCTATCTCCAAGATTTTGCATCATCTGTACTATTATTACTCTGAATTCTTATTCAGGTAGACTGCATATTTCCTCTTTCTTTGTTTGTGTGGTGGGTTTTTACCTTGTTCTTTCATCTGCTGCATATTTCTCTTTCTTCTCATTTTGCTTAACTTACTGGGTTTGGGGTCTCCTTTTCACAGGCTGCAGGTTCCTAGTTTCTGTTGTTTTTGGTGTCTTCCCCCAGTTGGTAAGTTTGGTTCAGTGTGTTGTGTAGGCTTCCTGGTGGAAGAGACTGGTGCCTGTGTTCTGCTGGATGAGGCTGGATCGTGTCTTTCTGGTGGGCAGGACTGAATCTGGTGGTGTGTTTGGGGCGTCTGTGAACTCATTATGATTTTAGGCAGCCTTTCTGTTAATGGGTGCGGTTGTGGTCCTGTCTTGCTAGTTGTTTGGCATAGGGTGTCCAGCACTGTAGCTTGCTGGTCATTGAGTGGAGCTGAGTCTTAACGTTGAGGTGGAGATCTCTGGGAGAGCTTTCACCATTTGATATTACATGGGACTGGGAGGTCTCTGGTGGACCAATGTCCTGAACTTGCCTCTCCCACCTCAAAGGCTCAGGCCTGACACCCAGCTGGAGCACTAAGACCCTGTAAGCTACAAAGCTCAGAGGAAAAGGGAGAAAAAAAAAGAATGAAATTAAAAAAATAAAATAAAGTTATTAAATTTAAAAGTTATTAAGAATAAAAAGAAAGAAAGAAAGAAGAGAGCAACCAAACCAAAAAACAAATCCACCAATGATTACAAGTGCTAAAAATTATACTAAAATAAACCCAAAACAAAACAAACAAAAAAACCTGGACAGACAGAACACTAGGATAAATGGTAAAAACAGTTATACAGACAAAATCACACAAAGGAGCATACAGATACACACTCACAAAAAGAGAACAAGGTAAAAAAAAAAAATATATATATATATATATAAAAGGAGCACAACCAAATCAATAAACAAATCTACCAATGATAATAACCTCTAAATAATAAACTAAGATAAACATAAAACCAGAACTAAATTAGATGCAGAGAGCAAACCCAAGTCTACAGTTGCTCTGAAAGTCCACCGCCTCAATTTTGGGATGATTCATTGTCTATTCAGGTATTTCACAGGTGAAGGGTACCTCAAGTTGATTGTGGAGATTTAATCCTCTGCTCCTGAGGCTGCTGGGAGAGATTTCCCTTTCTCTTCTTTGCTGGCACAGCTCCTGAGGCTCAGCTTTGGATTTGTCCCCGTCTCTGCATGTGGGTCACCTGAGGGTGTCTGTTCCCTGCTCAGACAGGAGGGTGTTAAAGTAGCAGCTGATTAGGGGATTATGGCTCACTCAGTCCGTGGGGAGGGAAGGGTACAGATTGTGGGGGGAACGTGAAGCAGCAGAGACCAGCATGACGCTGCAACAACCTCAGGCACTCCGTGTGTTATCCTGGGGTAGTTGTCCCTGGATCATGGGAGCCTGGCATTGGTGGGCTGCACAGGCTCTGGGAAGGAGAGGTGAGGATAGTGACCTGTGCTTGCACACAGGATTCTTGGTGGTTGCAGCAGCAACCTTAGCATTTCCTGCCCTTCTCTGGTGTCCACGCTGATAGCCGCAGCTTGTGCCCATCTCTGGAGCTCATTTTACACGGTGCTCTGAATCTCCTCTCCTTGTGCACCCCGAAACAATGGTCTCTTGCCTCTTAGGCAGTTCCAGACTCTTTCCCGGACTCCCTCCCATCTAGCTGTGGTGCACTAGCCCCCTTCATGCTGTGTTCATGCAGCCCACCCCAGTCCACTCCCTGGGATCTGACTTCTGAAGCTGGAGCCTCAGGTCCCAGCCCCAACCTGTCCCAGTGGGTGAGCAGACAAGCCTCTCTGGCTGGTGAGTGCTGGTCGGCACCGATCCTCTGTGTGGGAATCTCTCCACTTTGCCCTCTGCACCTCTGTTGCTGTGCTCTCCTCTATAGCTCTGAAGCTTATCCCCTGCCGACCCCCCATCTCTGCTCCCTCCCAGTGGTGCAGGTCTTATCCCTATTCTTTTGTCTCTGTTTTTCCTTTTTTATTTTGCCCTACCCAGGTATGTGGAGATTTTCTTGCCTTTTGGGAAGTCTAAGGTCTTCTGCCAGCATTCAGTAGGTGTTCTGTAAGAGCTGTTCCATGTGTAGATGTATTTCTGATGTATTTGTGGGGAGGAAGGTGTCTTACTCTTACTTACTCAAGAGTAAGTAAGTCTTACTCTTACTCCATATTTCACTCCTCTGCCATTTTGAAGGTCCCTCCTCAATCATAAGATATCTCTAATCCATTATTTAAAAATTCTGAAAATAGATAGAAATCAACTCTACTCATAGCTTAATATCTTGAATACTGCTTTAGAATCTAGAATTTTTTAATACCTCCAAATTTGCATAATATCCTTTGATTCCAAATGCTCACTAGCATTTATCTGTTGTCTTATGAATTTATTAATTTTAAAGTTTTTCTTCTTTTTAGTTGTCATTTTACATGTATACAAATAAAGATACTTAGAAAAATGATTTTTATAGATTTTTGGTTTCTATAGATTTAGTGGACATCAGTTAATCATAGAGCAATTATAGGGATCATGACTAATAAGTTAATTCTATCATTGGGAATATGAACTACTGATCAAAGATGCAATTAATTTTAAAGAGATCCATTAATCCAAAAATACCAAATACACACACATACACACACACACAAGACATACATTCCATGTATTCGTATATAATAGCTGAGATCCAATGACTTGATAAATGTACTCACACAACAGAAATGAGTCCCCAGAATTGTAAAGGTGTTATTGGAGCTATAGCCACTGGCCTTTTGGGCTCTAAAGATTAGAAAATAGGAGTGGAAGCAAGGAGATTGGTTTCTGAAAGAAAGCACTAAGATTTCTCTGAGTGACATGGTTCTCCCTATTCAGTCTCAATAGTTAAAGCTTGGGATTGAGGAAAAAATAGATTCCCTCTGCTTCAATTGTGAAAAAGTAGATCCCTTCTCCTTCAATTCTGAATAAAATGGCTGTAGACTTCTTGCTTGTAATATGGCATCATAGAAAGCTACTGACTTCAGGAAGCAGAGATACAAAATCACAACCTGTAATTGGATTTCTGATATCCTCAATACCTTTATGAAATGGAAACTGCCATTTTAATGACTGCACCTGGTCTATGCAGAAGAAGGCAATCTCAAAACTTCATAATTGCTAGAAAGGGGAAAAAATAATGAAAATGCAAAATAAAATCAAAGAAAAACAAGCAAACACATACACACAGATGCACACACACACACTCACCAATAACAATAACAAAAAAACAAAATCAAAGTTGTCAAAATGTTCCCATTCAAAACATGCCTACAAGTCTAAACTTCTTTAAAAATTCAAGAAATTAAGTGATAAAGAAGACAGTATCAAATCAAGTAATGAAATACACATTCACTCCAGGAGAAACTTATGTTAGAATCAGTCTAACTGAGAACTTAAAAGAATTGGAGTTCGGATGCTCAAAAATAGTCATAATACTTGTTAAAAATAAATTATACATATGAAAGTAAAACAAATTCTCATAAATAAAAATGGTAGATATGCAAAAGAATAAATTAATAAATAAGAAATAGTTTCACAGAAATTGTAATGACTGAAAGGATAAATTTTGTGTGACCCACATATGAAAGTTAGCCCCAAACCAGCATAGAGCAAAAAAAAATTATATATGCAACATGATGTATCGTTTCAGAAATCACACCAGAGATAAGAGAAATTCAAGTGAAGACAATAACAAAGGATCAAAATTTGAAGTGAAATAACTAGGATGGTTCCTGAATTGATGAAGTTTCCTGAGATATAAATTTCAATGCAAGTTCCAAACAGAAAAGAAAAATGAACATCTTACATCTGGTCATATCAGAGTGAAACTGAAGAATAACAAAGATAAAAATAATAAGTGACAAATTTATGATAGAAAATATGCAGTAGACTTTGCACCACCAATGTTTCCATCTTCAAAGTACTTTGTGTAAATAATAGTCAACTTAAAATTTAATATGTAGTGGATATATCATTCAAAGTGAGAGCAAAATAAAGCTAGTTTTGGACTAAAACAATGAAATATTTTAAAGCTTAAAATCTCATATATTACTTTAAAATAAGAAAGTAGAATCAGAGAAAAGTATGAAATATAAGAAACAGAGCTGAAAAAGTAATTGATAGAAATATGGTTAATAAATCCAACTGTTTAGGGCCTCCCTGGTGGCGCAGTGGTTAAGAGTCCGCCTGCCGATGCAGGGGATACGGGTTCGTGCCCCGGTCTGGGAGGATCCCATATGCCGCGGAGCGGCTGGGCCCGTGAGCCATGGCCGCTGGGCCTGCGCATCCGGAGCCTGTGCTCCGCAACGGGAGAGGCCACAACAGTGAGAGGCCCGCATACCGCAAAAAGAAAAAAAAAAAAAATCCAACTGTTTAATATAAAAAAATAATATTTTTGAGTTTGTTTTAAAAAGATAAAAAAATCAACACTATCATATTTATAAGATGAAAGTGAGGATAGGAAATTTATAGGGTACTTAAACATGCTAATTCATGTGTGTTTGTTAAGTTACTTTAGTTATGTAATTATGTTTAAAATATACTCAGAAAATAATAAAACTAATGTCTGTTTCTTCAAAATGATCTGAGGGAAATAAATGTGGAAACTCTCTCATTACAACAGAAGGCACAAAAATGAAAAAAGTAAAAAAAAATAAATAAAAATTAAAAAAGGAAAAGCAATCAAAAATAAAAATATCATAGAAATAAGTACAAACATATAAATAATTACCAAAATTATGAATTGTTAATATAACCTATAGAAATATAGAGATTAGCAGATTAATTAAATAAATCAAAATTTAGCTGAATGATTTAAGAACATTATATTCTAATCTCCTAATTTATAGAGATTGAGGGGGGAAAAAAAGATGAAAATCCACAGAATGTACAAAGCCTACTCAAAAGAAAACTGGTTCAAAATTAGAATATCAGACAAGCTATAGTTAATGAAAAAATGTGCTAATATACATAAGAAGTGAACAAAAGATAATCTATCAAGAAAAGAATTGTGAGCTTGTTTATACTTAACAGCATAGCCTAAACATATATGCTACATATATAATATATTTTTAAAGCTTTAAAAAAATAACAAGGAGAAATTGACAAATTCATAAGCGGAATAGCAAGGAATTCAACACACTATTTTAGAAACTGGTGGATTAAATAAAAATAATTTTTAAACAAAAATATTCTTTACATATTAAATTTTTAAATTATATTTAATCAATATCTTTGCTCAAGATTTTTACTTATATCTCATATTTTTCTTCACTAATTACAGGTGACACTTGATCAATGGTTTTGGGCATTGTTAAGGGCATCAAAAAACCCATATAATTTTAGAGTAGGCCCTCTGTATCTGCAGTTCCATGGATTCAACCAACCACAGACCAAGTAGTAATATAGCATTTATTGAAAAAAAATGCCCATATAAGGATCCCACACAATTCAAATCCCTGTTGTTCAAGGGTCAACTGTAAAATAAAAAATAAAAATTTCAGAAGATCATGCCTTCAAACACACTGTTGTGAGAGTCTGTTGGTTATAAATCCTACGGTTATTTTATGTATGAAGGTACCTGTTTTTTTCTTGCTCTTGAATAATAGGTTCACCTAGTATTAAACTTTAAAAACAAGATTTAACAACAAAATTATCAAGATTGATGTAGTTGATTAATACCAAATTACACAAGGAACAATTAAATAAATTGACTTTATTTGGTCATAAAAGAAATTTCAACAAAGTTTAAAGAATTAATACTATGCTGAATATGTTCTCTAATTATAAGGAAATTAACTTAGAAAGAAGCAATACAAATAACATACATATGTTAGGAAACTGTAAAATTCACATCCAAATAATTCATGAATTATAGAAGAAATCTAATGAAAAATACTGTATATCTAGAAATGAATAGCAATGGCAAGATAGCATATTATACTTGTAAGTAGCAGCTAAATAATCCTTAAAGTAATTTGATAACATTAAATGCATTTATTTGTAAATAAGACATAATAAAACAATGATTATGTATATTTGTTGAAGTGTTCTTTGTAGTATTTTGATAAAATATTTTTTTATTTCTGGTTTTATTGAAAGTAAATTTTGATAAGTCTATTTCTTTAATTAAATTTTCTTTCCTGGAGAATGAAGGTAAATTTCAGGGATGCCTTATAAGAAGGATGCTCATATAATATATCATCCAAGATGGGGTATTTTTGAGACTGAAAGCAAAAACTGTTAATAATTACACTGGGACAATGGGAAAGAGCTGAGATTCATTACCATCCTGTTTCTCACTGTCATAGCTAGAATTTAGAACATTTTAATATTTCCATAAATTCATGTTGTTTACTTTATTGTTTCAAATTGTGCCATCTATTTCAAGGGTCAATTCTGGTTTTATAATTCTGTGTTTAGAACAAAAGTGTTATCACTCTGTTTTAGTTGGCATTTCTAATTTTTTCGTAGTTGTTGATTTACTTGAAATCTCTGAAATTACTTCTTTCCAGGTCGTTGTCCACTTGGCTTCTAAAATGAACTTTTTTTATATATGCTTTTTTAGCTTTTTCATCTAAAATTAAAGATTACCTAGATAATACATATAGTCCCATAAATGAATTTAATGTTTCATTCTGGTATAATAAATGTGTTTAAAATTATGAATACTTTAGGGATGATTCTGAAAGTCCTAATGAACAATAATAATGTAAGTTCAGACAGTTTCTTAATACTGTGAAACTCATTCACGGCAGCAAATAATTAGTGAAATTGCACACCAGGGAAGTAGAAGCAAAAACTGTCATTTTGAGTAAAGCATTCTTTCACCCTGTAAAATTGTCAGGTGGCCTACTCAATTCCCAGCTTACATAAACGTTTAACAATTAAATGTGACTTTGGAGAGGTATTGTCTATAAACTTTATATTTTTACTAGTTTTTAAGCTTGAAGAATGTGAAAATGTATGGGTAAACTGCATTTGTGAATTTGGTATCACTGATGCCAATATGCACGGGTATGTATTTTAATCTGATTGTCTTCCATCCAAAAAGATGAAAGTTCCAGATCTCCTCAGAGATTGACAGGTCCATCCTTTGTTCTCTTGGGGAATTGCACTAATCTCTGGGACATTGTGAGATGGTGAATTCTAAAATTCTTTAGATCAGAGCTTTTAGAACCTTTTGCCTTCTTTTAATAGTCTAATCCTTTTTTCAAGTGGGATCTACATATAAATTTTTAATGTTTTCCTTATTTTCAGGAGTGCTAAGTTTAGTAAACTGGCCTTCTTAGCAATTTTCAACCCAGTTGCCCCATTTGACTGAATTATTGGTATTGCTTTACTTTTCCCTGCAGAGCAGTTTTGCTCCTACAATAAAGTTTAGATAATGTTATTTCCCCTCTTCAAAATTCTTCTGAATTCCCAGAAATAATTCCAAAATTTTCAGGAAAGCAAAAAGATAACCTGTGACTTGGCAGCAATCAACATTTTCTCTTTTATTTCCTGCCACAACTATGTACTACCACTTCACATTCTTGACCAAACATATTTTATATAATTGAAAAAAATGACTCAATTTTATTCTACCTGTGTAACCTCTATCAGAAAGTAGTCCAGATGCTCTCTCATTCCATCCTGTATGAGTTTCCAGTATCTTGGAATCTCTTCTTTTCAAGATGTTATAATAAATATTTGCTCTAAATTGTAAATGATTTTTGATTCGAGATGAGAATTTGTTTCTCTTTGCATTCATTCTGGGGAATTATAATGAATATTTATAGCAGGAGCACAAAAAATTATATTATTTTAATAATCCCTTAATCAGACCTCAAGCTCTGATTAAATTGAGGAGTAAAAATGACACTCCAATTCTGAGGCTATTAAATATATCTAAAGACTCCTTTAAGCCTTTAACATAAACCAGTCTATTAGAGCTGTCTTTGTGCAGGTATACTCTGGTCATTCTCATGCACTTGGCTCTTTTCACAACCTTTGCCAATTGGTGAATCTCAATCAGCCATATAGCAATTGGCACCTTTATGATTGTTATGCTGTGGCTTCATCATTTTCACTTTATATCCTTTGCCTCAGAGGCAGAATTTGGATAATTTGAACAGAGACATGTAGACTTTTGTGAATTTGGACTGGCAGAGGAATGCGGTTTTAATGGAGTACATTTTCAAAAGAAAAGCAGAACACATGTTCTGCAGCTGAACTTCACAGAGATCTTGGTTTAATGAAGCAGTAGGGTCCACCAATTCTGTACTACTTAAGTAGCAACAAAACGATGGCACCAAAGGGAGAACAATGTAACCTTTCACAAGTTTTTTCAATCTTAATATAAATGTATTAGTTTTCAGAAAAAAAAAGAGCTGAGGAAATTATAATTCCCTAAATCCACTATAAAAGGGGAAAAATGAAGTAATAAAATTATAGCTTCTACTTAATTCTCTGACACAGTGTATCTCCTTGTTAAATATATGATATTTCATGAAATAACATGTAAGTTTAGGCACAGGCTCCTACTGCCTATTCTTAATGGTATTTCAGCAACCCCTACATAATGTCTTATTTCTTTGGGGACTAACTGGTCTGTGTCTACTTTTCCAGCTGCTAAGAGAGAGGAGGTTACATGTTTTCCTCCAAGCCTTTCTTTTGTAGTCCTTTTCATGGAGGAATTGGGCTTTCACTTCAGGATTACTTATAGGAAGGCTATAGACAAATTAATGAAGTCTCATAAGTCACTGTCAGAGTAGCTGATGGGTTTAAAGAGGCTAATTAAGTTTACTTCCTCTTCCAAATGTAGTTGGGTATTTCTTTTTCAATTAAAAAAAAAAGAAAACTAGATAAATCAATGGATCTCACTGCTATTGATTTTATTCTTGTTCATTTGAGGATAAGTGGAGAATGCATCAGGGTCAGTATTAGGATTTTCTATCAGTTTTAGAGCATAGGCTGTGTGGAGAAGTGTGTCTGTATGCAAGTGCCTGTTGCTTACTGCCAAATGACTTTATGAGACTCCATATGACTTATAAACTGTGACTCATCAGGTGTATTTCCCAAATCAATATTCTCAAAATTCTCTTCCAATTTTTTATATAATTCTTCAGGGCAAAAATATGAAAGTAACTCCACATAATATATTGCTTTAATAAATATCCTGGGATTTTCTTTTTACAGGTTATTGTTAATTTTTCTCTCATTTCCCTGTTACTTAGATATGCTAGGATAAACTTTTAATAATGCTCTGGAGAGAACATATTTGCAAGTGATACACCCAATAAGGTGTTGATGTCCAAAACATATAAAGAACCCATAGAACTCAACAAGAACAAAAAACCTGATTAAAAAATATCAGAGGATACAAATACATGTTTTTCCTAAGAACATATACACATGGCCAACAGGCATATGAAAATATATTCAACATCACTACTTATTAGGGAAATGTAAATCAAAATCACAACAAAATATCACCACATACCTGTCAAAAGAGCTATTATAAAAAATTCTACAAATAACAAATGTTGTTGAGTATGTGGAGAAAAGGGAATCCTACTACACTGTTGGTGGGATTGTAAATTGATGCAGCCATTATGGAAAACAGTATGGGCATTTCTCAAAAATCTAAAAATAGGGCTACCATATGATCTAACAATTCCACTGCTGGGTACATATCCAAAGAAAACAAAAAGGGTAAGCTGGGACAAAGTGAGAGAGTGACATGGACTTATATATACTACCAAATGTAGAATAGATAGCTAGTGGGAAGCAGCCACATAGCAAAGGGAGATCAACTCAGTGCTTTGTTACCACCTAGAGGGGTGGGATAAGGAGGATGGGAGGGAGACACAAGAGGGAGGAGATATGGGGATATATGTACCTGATTCACTTTGTTATACAGCAGAAAGTAATGCACCATTGTAAAGCAATTATACTCCAATAAAGATGTTAAAAATAAATTAAAATTAAATTAAATTAAATTAAATAATAAAAAGATACATGGACCCCAACATTCATAGCAACATTATTTACAATAACAAAGATATGGAAGCAACCTAAGTGCCCACCAACAAATGAATGGATAACATACATACACACACACACACACATACACACATAATGAAATACTACTCAGCCACAAAAAAGATGAAATCTTGCCATTTATGACAACATGGATGACCTTGAGTGTATTGTGCTAAGTGAGAAAAGTCAGAGAGAGAAAGACAAATACTGCATGATTTCACTTATACATGGAAAAAAAAACTAATAAGAATAAATACATGAACAAAACAAACCAAACAAAAGGAAACACAGATAGAGAGAACAGAGTAGTAGTTACCTGAGGGGAAGGGGTATGAAGAGGGTGAAATGCATAAAAAGGATCACCTGCATGGTGAAGCATGGAAATTAAAGTTTTGGTGGAGAGCACACTAAAGGGTACAGGGAAGTAGAAACACAATGCTGTACACATGAAACTGACATAACATTATAAACCAAAATTACTACAATAAGAAAGAAAGAAAGGAAGGAAGAAAGAAAGAAAAAAGGGAAAGAAGGAAAGAAAAAAAACAAGCAAGCTCTGGAAAATGGAGCGATCAGTTAACAAATATATATTGAGACTTCCCCATGTCATGGTCCAGTTTACTCATAATTGTTGCATGCATTCTCTTTATGCTAAGATTTTCTGCTTAGATAAAAATAAGAAAGGTTTGTTTATATCAACTGAAGTTGAATGTTAAAAGGGGAACATGGAAGCAGACAAAGTTAGAAAATAAAAAAGGTGATGGAAACTTAGCAAATAAAGTCAGTGTGACCAAAGAAATCTACATATTCAATGCAATCCCTATCAAAATACCAAGGGCATTTTTCACAGAATTAGAACAAAAAATTTTACAATTTGTAAGGAAACAGAAAAGACTGCAAGTAGCCAAAACAAGCTTGAGAAAGAAAAGCAGCTGGATGAATCAGGCTCCCTGATTTCAGACTATACTACAAAACTACAGTAATCAAAACAATATGGTACTGGCACAAAAACAGAAATATAGATCAATGGTCAGGATAGAAAGCCCACAGATAAACCCATGCACCTATGGTCACCTAATCTATGACAAAGGAGGCAACAATATACAATGGAGAAAAGACAGTCTCTTCAACAAGTGGTGCTGGGAAAACTGCACAGTTACAGGTAAAAAAATGAAATTAGAACACTCCCTAACACTAAACCAAAAATAAACTCAAAATGGATTAAAGACCTAAATGTAAGACCAGACACTATAAAAGTCTTAGAGGAAAACATAGGCAGAACTCTCTTTGACATAAATCACAGCAAGATCTTTTTTGACTCACCTCCTAGAGTAATGAAAATAAAAACAAAAATAAACAAATGGGACTTAATGAAACTTAAAAGCTTTTGCACAACAAAAGAAACCATAAATAAGACAAAAAGACAACCCTCAGAATGGGAGAAAATATTTGCAATGAAGCAACTGAAAAATGATTAATCTCCAAAATATACAAGCAGTTCATGCAGCTCAATATCAAAAACAACAAACAACCCAATCAAAAAATGGGCAGAAGACTTAGACACTTTTCCAAAGAAGACATACAGATGGCCAAGAGGCACAGGAAAAGGTGCTCAACATCACTAATTATTAGATATATGCAAATCAAAACTACCATGAGGTATCACATCACACTGGTCAGAATGGCCATCATGAAAAAATCTACAAACAATAAATGCTGAAGAGAGTGTGGAGAAAAGAGAACCCTCTTACACTGTTGGTGGGAATGTAAATTGATACAGCCACTATGGAGAACAGTATGGAGGTTCCTTAAAAAACTAAAAATAGAACTACTGTATGACCCAGCAATCCCACTACTGGGCATATACCTTGAGAAAACCATAATTCAAAAAGATGCATGCACCCCAATGTTCATTGCAGCACTATTTATGATAGCCAGGACATGGCAGCAACCTAAATGTCCACCAACAGAGGAATGGATAGAAAAGATGTGATATATATATATATATATATATATATATATATATATATATATATATATATATATATACACACACACAATGATATTGCTCAGCCATAAAAAGGAATTAAATTGTGCCATTTGCAGAGAAGGGGATGGACCTAGAGACTCTCATACACAGTGAAGTAAGTCAGACAGAGAAACAAATATATAATATCACTTATATGTGGAATCTAGAAAAATGATACAGATGAACTTATTTGCAAAGCAGAAATAGAAAATGAATGTAAGGATACCAGGAAGGAAGGGGGGCTGGGATGAATTGGGAGATTGGGATTGACATATATACATTACTATGTGTAAAATAAATAACTAATGAGAACCTACTGTATAGCACAGGGAACTCTTCTTGGGGCTCCGTGGTGACCTAAATGGGAAGGAAATCCAAAAAAGAGGGGATATACGTATACGTATAGCTGATTCACTTTGCTGTACAGCAGAAACTAGCACAACATTGTAAAGCAACTATACTCCAATAAAACTTACTTTTAAAAAGTCAGTGTGTTTCTTCAAGTTAATATGGTATTACAGTTTCAATGATTACCAAAACAAATAAAAATACAACATAAAAATGAAAAATATTTTAATAGTAACAAAGCTCTTAACATTAGTTACATCTACTTACTTCCTGCAGCATTATATTATTGAGGAAAAATACCCAAAAGTGAGAAAAAAGATAAGGGATGAGGAGCATCAGGATGTTTCTTCAATGTCATACAAGGGTATTTTCATGAATTATTTTATTCCCTAGGAAATTTACTTGTACTTAACATTATTTACATGCTGATTAAA
Source organism: Mesoplodon densirostris (assembly GCF_025265405.1). Classification (NCBI taxonomy): domain Eukaryota; kingdom Metazoa; phylum Chordata; class Mammalia; order Artiodactyla; family Ziphiidae; genus Mesoplodon; species Mesoplodon densirostris. The sequence goes on from NC_082661.1 coordinate 91,132,459, forward strand.
GTCAAGATATACAGTTCTTATATGTTAAGTTGAATATTTGTGTTGAGGAGAAAAGATCATCCCGATTATGATTTTATTGCCCTTACCTAGTTTAGTATCTCATAGAATCTTATTCTTTTTTTTAATACCTATAAATTCTTAGTTTCTAAATTGTCCTTGGAACCATGTTTACTGTTTTATTATCTCCTCATTCATGAGTTAAGGAATATGTTGACACATGCTAGATGTATATTTGTGTGAGATTATTGTTTTTAACTTTTTGAAAATTATACCTTGACACTATATTAATTAAACCTAGGATTCAGAAAAATATTAGATCCCACCTCTATAAAATACTTTCAGACGTTTAGAATATAACAAAATACTTGGTCAAAATAAAAAGTCTTTGAAGAGTGACATGATGCCCCTATGCTATACAAAATGAGAAACCAGATGGATTGTATCAAGTGGAAGTTAAACTATATCCTAAAAAACAACCTGATTTGTATCTTTGTAACAGTTTCATCAGGGGAAACAAGGTTCTGCTCTACAGTCAGCAACACATGGCAAGTTTATCCATGTTTCATTCTTCAAGATACACTAGTAATCCACATTATGCATGACAGCCCCAAAGTAGAAATAATTCAAAAAGAGAAATTAAGAAATTATGTAGAACATTATTCAGTAATAACAAAGAATGTAGTACAGACACATTCTACATCATGGATAAACTTCAAAAAATTTATGCTAAGTGAAAAAAGCAAGTGACAGAAAATTGCCTATTATATATCCCATTTATGAGAAGTATCCAGAATAGACAAAACTATAGATACAGAAAGTAGATTAGTACTTGCCTGGGGTTTCAGTGGAGAGGAAAAGGGGCAGTGACAGCTAATGGGTATGAGATTTCTTTGTGCAGTAAAGAAAATGTTCTAATATTAGATTATGATTATGATTGTATGGCTCTGTAAATACACTAAAACATACATTGAAATGATCAGTTAAGTGAGTGGGTGAATATTATGGTACTTATATCTCAATAAAATGTTTTTTTAAAAAGATGTACTGTTATTGCTGGAGAGTTTTCAATATTTTCTCTGATTCCCCAATTTAAATCTACTGAGTTTGGGTTATTTTTATTACTCTAATTAGGGCATTAAAAGAGTGAATGGATTACATTTATGAGGTATGGTCATCTTTATAGTCCTATGGGCATGAAATGAGACTAAAATTAGCAATATTTATAATATTTAAGTAACAGATTTAGATGATATGTGGAAATGTCATCAAGATTTGAATTCAGTATTAGCCAAATTACATGGCAATTAGTTATACATTCATAGCATTTGGTTTTACTTGCTAATTCAAGACATATTAAGCATTTTAAAGATTATTTCTTGAAGTTTCAGCATTACCATGTCACCAGGATGCTGGTAATAAACAGCATCTAAAATAAAAATGAAGAATAGTTGCTGGTAATCCTAGAGGGAAAGAGTCTTGTTAGTTGAAATTTGCTATGCAAAGGCAAATATTCCTCACCTTTCTTCCTCCGCCCTTTTTCTTTATTCTTTCTCTTCAAACTCCTCACTCTTTAACTCCTATTGGCCTTTAATTCTGTCGGTCCACATAATCAGCACATTCTGAGTGCAAACTTTTAGTGACTGATAATCACTTACATCAACCTGACAAATAAATGCAATTGGAGGAGGGTGTAATTTCAATTTCATAAAGGAGGTTTCATTAACTATGTGGCTGAGAAAATGTTATCTACATTTTTACATACTATAATCCTACAGGAGTAGCAATATGTGATTTTTATTGTCACAAAGCTGAAGCCGTGAGAATGGAAAGGTAGAGGGTATGCATGTTATAAACCTTTCCTTACTGAGGTAAAGACTGGCTGTAGTACTTCCAAGGAATTAATTATCAGAAAAGGAAATTAAATAGGTTCTAAAATAACTTCTAAAATTATATAATTCGTAAGTGCTCAATACATATTTTAATAGAATTGATGTTCATTTATATATGAGGATTCTCTTTCATGTACTATTTTCCTCAAGACCTTGGCAAATATAGCAGAGCCTAAGTCAACAGTAAAGACACATTCTTTATTTCCAGAACTCAAATCGTTTTATAGGTACCTTTTCAAAGGCACAGCTTTGGAGTGAGAAACTTTTTTTCATCTGTATTTAGAGGGCTGTGTGATTTTCATGTGGAGATGCATATTTTGACTGTTGCAGAGTGTGTGATAATGAAAAACTTGCAGCTTTGCAGACAGCTATGTCATTTCAGACAACCCACTCCCTTTCTGTCTGGACTTCTTTAATTTTTGTTTTTATTTTTAAACCTTGTGAAATCTTAGGCAATATTTGGCCTTCAAACATGATTTTGTTTCTACTGGCATTTCTTCCTCTAATTTCATGGGTCAAAAATAACATATGTGCTTTTATTTATTTGGGGGTTATTTTCACACTATGGAGTACTGTTTATTTACATGTATGTATATATGTATGTATGTATATATGTATTTTTAACACAAGAGATTCTGGAGTTTTTCATCTTTGTGACACCAGATTATCTATCCACTTCTCATTAAAAAATTACAGACTAATGAAATGTTAACTAGTCTTCCATATAAGGTTGTTTAAAATCCATTTCTTATACAGCAAAAAAGTGTATATTATGTAACATTTTAAAACAACCCACTGAAATATATTTATTTATATTGATCATGTATTCATAAGTTTTGTCCTTTCAGTTACTAATATTTTCAACTTAAAAAAATCAGAGATTACTAAAGCTCAAAATACATATTAGCTATTATATATTATCTTTCTTTAATAATTTTACCCTGGAGGAATGGTCTAAATATTTTCAGCCCCTACCTATATAATAACTATACATTTGTGTATCAGTAAACTATAGTGATTATAATCCAATAATGTAAAGTGGTGCAGCCACTATGGAAAACAGTATGGAGGTTCCTCAAAAAACTAAAATATAGTTGTCATATGATCCCACAATCCCACTCTTGGGCATATATCTGGAGAAAACTCTAATTTGAAAAGATACATGCACCCCAGTGTTCATTGCAGTGCTATCTACAATAGCCAAGATATGGGAACAACCTAAATGTTCATCAACAGATGAATGGATAAAGAAGATGTGGTACATATATACAATTGAATACTACTCAGTCACAAGAAAGAATGAAATAATGCCATTTGCAGCAACATGGATGGGCCTGGTGATTACCATACTAAGTGAAATAAGTTAGAAAGAGAAAGAGAAATATCATAGATATCACTTATATGTGGAATCTAAAATATGGCACAAATGAACCTATCTATCTAGTTTGTGAGAAACAAACTCATAGACATAGAGAACAGGCCTGTGGTTTCCAGGGTCAGGAGATTGGGGAGGGAAGGATTGGGAGTTTGGGATTAGCAGTTGCAAATTATATGTATATAATGGATAAACAACAAGGTCTTACTGTATAGCACAGGGAACTGTATTCAATATCCTGTGATAAACCTTAATGGTAAAGAATATAAAAAAGAATGTATATGTATGTATAATTGAATCACTCTTCTGTACAGTAGAAATTAACACACCATTGTAAATCAACTATATTTCAATAAAATAAATTGTAAAAAATAATAATTTTCAATGTGTTTTTGTGAAAATAATATTTTTGTGTGGAGATCTGTTTATTTTGCCAATGAATTGGCCTACTCTATTTATATAATTTTCTTTTCCCACTACAGACATCAACTCTAAGGAGTCAGACATGTAGGTAAAGGTAACTTCACGCTTCTTCTTTCTTAATTTTTTTTTTGTGTGTGTGGTACACGGGCCTCTCACCACTGTGGCCTCTCCTGTTGTGGAGCACAGGCTCCGGACGCTCAGGCTCAGTGGCCATGGCTCATGGGCCCAGCCGCTCCACTTCATGTGGGATCTTCCCGGACTGGGGCACGAACCCGTGTCCCCTGCATCAGCAGGTGGACTCTCAAAAACAGCGCCACCAGGGAAGCCCTTAATTTTTTAAAAAAAATACATTCTTATTATATATATTTTTCTAATTCAAATAAATCTAATTGTCATATCAAAATTTTTACTATAAAAGATAATTATTTATATAATTATGTATATAATGTATGTATATACATTATATGGTACCTTACCTGCTAGAGCATTTTTTACATTTAAAACAAAAAATGGGGTTTTAGCAAATCTTTTGAAAAAAAAAAAAAAACTCCATGCACACACACAGAACTCAGAGTTAATTGTTTTTAATTAATTGTTTTCTTTCCTTTTCATAAATTTTATAAATGCATAAGGCAACAAATATATTTTGGTTAAATGGCATCTTAAGTCAAAACAGGATTTAATTTTTTGAAAAATAGACTCAGTAGAGTAAATTTAAATAAAAATTTTAAATGGATTTTACGAATTTTACTTACAACATATTTTTGATCATGTTGAATAGCAGAACTACTTAAGCAAAAACAATTTGAATTAAAATATGGCCTATGACAAATTTTACACAAGGCATTCAAAACAATATTTTCATACTAAATTATATTTTAAAGCTCAAATAGAGATTTACCAGTACAAAATTACTATATATAGTAATTATATATGTATATATAAGTATACAGCCTTTCATAGGCGTATGTATGAATAAAGGTATTATTTTTGAAACTAAAACTAAAAAATGAAATATACTTCTTTAATATGAAACCTGCCTTTTCATTTCTTCTGCAAACACTCAACTGGGGTCAGATTTGACTAAACACACACAGATTTCATTTTCAGCTTCGATGAGATGATTTCTGTGCTAGCTCATGATGATTACCAAACCAAAAAAAACTTGTTCACTCACATAAGATGTGGGAAATTGTGGCAAAATGTTTATTGTTTTCTTCCTAATGGCAGGAGAGACTTCCAGACTTGCCTCATGGACTCAGTAAATCTCATCTTGAGTAAATGGCTATTCTGCAGCTCCTCTTTGCTGAAGTCAAGCTCTTCTGCTGAATAGAAGATTCAGATAAACGGTGTTCCCTCACCCAGTCATTCACTTGTGTTGAAAAGGGGTAAGGATGGGGGAATTCTCTTCAGTTTTGATGTGCAGTTCCTTCAGGTGGTTTTCAATAAGATTTAGGATATTCTGATATTCTTCCTCCTTGTCAAAACCAAACAGCTTGGAAACACTTCAACATTTCCTTTTCCAGTACAATTTTTCTAAAGATTTGGTTTCCTTTTAAAACCAAGACTGCAATCACTTGAAGACATTTTCTACAGGGCACTATGGTTTCTTGTTTTATAGGTTCATGTGATGAAAAATGTCTGACAGTAGCCTAGTTTCTGTAGACCTGCCTCATCCTCAAAATACTCACTAAAACCTGACACTATTTTCTTGAAGGTGATTTCTCCAATTCACCTTTTAGCATCAAACACTCTACTGAGAACTCTTTGGTTAAGCCACCAGGTTTCTGCATGTTGCACAAGATATACTCTTGGTCCAGGTTTTCACATACTTCTTTAAATGCTCTTGAGTAAGATGATCTGTGTTTAAAAAAAAAATTGTAACATTCTTAAGAAATAATACCATTTCCAAGAATTTTTGATACCAGCACCTCTCTGGAAAAAAATCTGATGTGAGGAATTTTTTTTTTCACAAGTGAAACCCCTCATGAAGCCAATCACTGATGCTGACACACACCTTTGTTTCCAGATATGAAAACCACATTTTAAATACATGTTGGTCATTATTTATTTCCACTGGCTTTTCACACCAGGAAATATTTTATTGAATTTAACCATGATTTACAAATCTTGAAAATGCAATACATTTCCTGGGGAAATCCATTCACTCGATCTGAATATAGAAGTTTTTTTACATAAATCTCTTTAGAATATGTTACATGCTATCAATACATCAACTTATTGTACTATTTGAGCATGGAACACTTTTGTTTATTGTACTGACATATTCCTTAGCCTTTTACTCACTATATTTTCATGTGGAGTATTATTAGTTACCTACCAACTGTGTGATTTTTCCTTTTCTGAGATTTTGTAGCCTTTTCATTGTTCTTTCCTTCCTTCCTTCCTCTTTCCTCCCCCTCACTTCCTATTTTTCTTCCTTTCTTTCTTTCTTTCCCTCTCTCTCTCTTTCTTCCTTCCTTTTTTAACCTTAATTCAGTTTTGATATGAGAGTACAATAGTTGTTTAAAATAACCCATAATTTTACTTGTCAAATAACTCTGATTTGTTTTTAAAGTCTTTTCAAAGTGATTTTTGGAGAAACTGCTTTGCTTGTCAATTGTTTGCCACGAGGCACTGAACAAATACCAGCCTATGTAAAAACCACTGAGAATTTGTTGTTTTCTTTATTATTAACCTTATCAGGTACCCCATAGACCTAGACTTAGACTCTTTATCTTCCAGCCCACATCTCTTCTTCAAAAATCACCACCATTAGACATGCTTGCAAGACACAAATGCTAGTAAAATGTCAAATGAAGATTTACATCTATGCAGTATGTAACCATTATGCAAGAAAATATATGTAATATAACCTGTACGTTTCACATTTTGCAATGTTTAAAACAAAATCAAAGTTGTAGGGGAGGAGCTGAGTCATGATGCATAATAATTCTTTCTTTAGAATGAAACTGTCTCTACTTTCTCTTATCCTACTCTCTCATGAAACCTCTCTGGATCTGATTCTGCAGAATCCCTGGTAAGAAACAGATATACACAAACCCGCCCCTCTACCAAGAAAGGAACTGAGACTTGAGGAGAATGATCTCAAGCCTAGAGGGTAAATGAGGTCAAGTTAACAATAATAAGCAGTTTTTCTTTGAGCCTGGTCCTCACAAACTATTATAGAAGTTCCCCTTATTTTTATAATTTAAAATGGGAATCTCCATTTGCTACCTTACATATGTTCAAAAGCAAGCCATTTTAACCTTTGTTAACAAATGTGTTATCTGCTAGAGGAAATCATGTATGTACACCTCACTTCTGCCCTACAACCACCATCAGACACCAAAATACTCCCACAACTAGCATTGCCTCTGTCTGCTTCTAACTCTGATAGGGTTCACTACATCTGTCGATACTTTGGTGTTTCAGTGCTTTTGAGGACACTTGTGCAACATCTTGCTGGTGTGGGTGCTGATGCTACTGTTTCTTCATTCCCTTTAACTTCCATATTGCTCTTCACTGAAGCATGAGAATCTCTTTACTCCAGTGCTGTCTCTGACACACTGGCCCAAAAGCTATGCTATTTTTTTTGGGGGGGGGGTACGTGGGCCTATCAGTGTTGTGGCCTCTCCTTTTGCAGAGCACAGGTTCTGGACGGGCAGGCCCAGCGGCCATGGCTCACGGACCCAGCCGCTCTGCAGCATGTGGGATCTTCCCGGACTGGGGCACAAGCCCGTGTCCCCAGCATCGGCAGGTGGACTCTCAACCACTGTGCCACCAGGGAAGCCTCGTTATGTTGTTTTGTGTTTCCAAAATCACACATATTTTTTTGTATGAGTTAAAATTGCTGTAACAGATATGATGGGGAGGCTAATCATACACTCTCTGACTTCCTCCTAGGGTGCCTTCTGAATTTCAGAGACTAGAAAGCTAAGAATGACACCACTCAGAAATCCCTGCAGACACAGTTTCAGATTGGACTTAGCTTGGGTAAGTCATGGGAGACAACGGTTTGTAAATAAATTAAATTGGGAGAGAGGCAGAACATGAGACCTCAAGTATATTGGCAGAGATGACAGCAGAAGTAGCATGATTCTCAAGGCTGAAGTTGTCTGGCAATTTACAAATTGTGGCAGAGTAAACCACTCTGTTCTCAACTTAGTTCTGGGGTGTGATTTTGGAAGTCATTTTGGATGCTTAGAGTCTGTTTCTTTAGTTCTCTGAACATTTCTTTAAACTACAAAAATCTGTCCCTACTCCCTTTGTGTTTATTTTGGTGTAATAAAAAATACAATGTATTTGTGTTTAAACTAGTTAGATAACATTCATTTCACTGCAACAAACAATTCTGAACAAACAAGTGGTCTTTTTTATTTTACTTGATCTCTCTCTCTTGAACTTAGTCAGAATTCCATAAGGAAGTGGACTGGAAGAAAAACTTAATGAGGCACAAAAATACCTCTTCTGTTTCATTTTTCCCCCTTCTATATCCTTCCCCCTTCTATATCCTTCCCATCTTGAATCACTCATACAGTGACTAAACATTATTTTAGGCCAAACATTTATAAGGGAGTCTTTTCCCCTTCTTTTTTTTTTCTCCAGAAGGCTCTTAGTTCTCTCAAGTAAATTAGTTTCTTGTGGACTAATCAAATCACACCATCTTCCAGGCAGGTCTGGAATATGCTTTAGTGATTGTAATCAATTTTTGTAGGAAGCCTCTAGTGTGAAGATATTTCCTATATTTCATAAGAGTAAAGTGCTACAATTATTTGTTGTCTGTAGTTTCCTCTGTTATTTTATTAAAAGACATGAACACAAGTTAACCAGAAAAATTAAAAGATGGCTATCATACATCTTGCTTATTACTACAAGGTTTTCTTCAAGTACAATGTAAATATTGTGCTTTTTAAAAAGCAGGCGTGTAAATAAGTATCTGTAGTGTATAAATAAGGACACCATTATACACTGTATTTATAAAAGATAAATTATTTCTTATACATCTCAATAATTAGTTTAAGGTAAATCTAGAGCTTAAGATAGTGCCCTGAATGAGATAAAGTATTTGAATCAAAGGGCATTAAAAACCATAGTTATAAATAATATAATTCATGGAAAATTTACAATGAGAAATACGTGGGACAAGGAAAAATACTTAGGTATAAAAATATTTTTTTAAATTTGGACAGAAGAAAAGAAACCAGGAGAGAAGACTCAGAAAAAGAAAAAAAAAGATCGAGAGGTAAGAGAAAAACCATGGAAATAATGAGCCACAGAAGCCAAGGCAAGGTACCATTTTAACAAGGAAGGGATGGGAGATTGGGTCAAGATGACAGAGTAGAAGGACAGGTGCTCACTCCCTCTTGTGAGAGCACCACAATCACAACTGGCTGTTGAACAATCATCGATAGGAAGACACTGGAACTCACCAAAAAAATACCCCACATCCAAAGACAAAGGAGAAGCCACAATGAGATGGTAGGGGGGGCACAATTACAATAAAATCAAATCCCATAACCACTGGGTGGGTGACTCACAAACTGGAGAACAATTATACCACAGAAGTCCACCCACTGGAGTAAAGGTTCTGAGTCCCATGTCAGGCTTCCCAACCTGGGGGTCTGGCAATTGGAGGAGGAATTCCCAGAGAATCAGACTTTGAAGGCTAGCAGGATTTGATTGCATGACTTTGACAGGACTGGGGGAAAGAGACTCTACTCTTGGTGGGCACACACAAAGTAGTGTGTGCATCAGGACCCAGGGGGAAGGAGAAGAGACGTCACAGGACACTGAACCAGACCTACCTGCTAGTGTTGGAGGGTCTCCTGCAGAGGCGGGGGCTGGGGAGGGTGGCTGTGGCTCACTGTGGTGACAAGGACACTGGCAGCGGAAGTTCTGGGAAGTACTCCTTGGCATGAGGCCTCCTGGAGTCCACCATTAGCTCCATCAAAGACCCTGTAGACTCCAGTGCTGGGCCACCTCAGGCCAAACAACCAACAGGGAGGTAACTCAGCCCCACCCATTAGCAGACAAGAGGATTAAAGTTTTATGGAGCTCTGCCCACCAGAGCAACATCCAGCTCTACCCACCACCAGTCCCTCCCATCAGGAATCTTGCACAAGTCACTTAGATAGCCTCATCCAGCAGAGGGAAGAAAGCAGAAGCAAGAAGATCTACAATCCTGCAGCCTGTGGAACAAAAACCACATTCACAGATAGACAAAATGAAAAGGCAAAGGACTATGTACCAGATGAAGGAACAAGATAAAACTCCAGAAAAACAACTAAATGAAGTGGAGACAGGCAACCTTCCAGAAAAAGAATTCAGATTAATGATAGTGAAGATGATCCAGGACATCAGAAAAAGAATGGAGGCAAAGATCAAGAAGATGCATGAAATGTTTAACAAAGACCTAGAAAAATTAAAGAACAAGCACCTAGAAGAATTAAAGAAAAAACAAACAAAATGAACAATACAATAACTGAAATGAAAAATACTGGAAGGAATCAATAGCAAAATACCTGAGGCAGAAGAATGCATAAGTGACCTGGAAGACAGAATAGTGGAAATACTGCTGCAGAATAGAATAAAGAAGAAAGAATGGAATGAAATTAAGACAGTCTAAGAGGCCCCTGGGAAAACATTAAATGCACCAAAATTCACATTATTGGTCTCCAGAAGGAGAAGAGAGAAAGGACCTGAGAAAATATTTGAAGAGATTATAGTCAAAAACTTCCTTAACATGGGAAAAGAAATAGCCACCCAAGACCAGGAAGCTCAGAGCATCCCAGGCAGGATTACCTCAATGAGAAACACACAATAATGAAACTGACAACAACTAAAGACAAAGAAAAAGTATTAAAAGCAACAAGGGAAAAACAACAAATAACATACAAGGGAAGTCCCATAAAGTCAACAGCTGATTTCTCAGCAGAAATTATACAGCCAGAAGGGAGTGGCACAATATATTTAAAGTGATGAAAGGGAAGAACATACAACCAAGATTACTCTACCCAGCAAAGATCTCATTCAGATTTGATGAAGAAATCAAAAGCTTTACAGAAAAGCAAAAGCTAAGAGAATTCAGCACCACCAAACCAGCTCTACAACAAATGCTAAAGGAACTTCTCTGAGTGGGAAACACAAGAGAAGAAAAACAAAGCCAAAACAATTAAGAAAATGGTAATAGGAACATACATATCGATAATTACCTTCAATGTGAATGGAATAAATGTTCCAACCAAAAGACACAGGCTTGCTGAATGGACATAAAGACAAAACCCATATATATGCTGTCTACAAGAGACCCACTTCAGATATAGGGACAGATACAGACTGAAAGTGAGGAGGTGGAAAAAGATATTCTGTGCAAATCGAAATCAAAAGAAAGTTGGAGTAGCAATACTCATATCAGATAAAATAGACTTTAAAATAATGTTACAAGAGACAAGGAAGGACACTACATTATGATCAAGGGATCAATCCAAGAAGAAGATATAACAAATATAAATATATATGCACCCAATATAGGAGCACCTCAACATATAAGGCAACTGCTAACAGATATAAAAGAGGAAATCGACAGTAACACAATAATACTGGGGGACTTTAACACCTCACTTACACCAATGGACAGATCATCTAGAAAGAAAATTAATAGGAAAACACAAGCTACAAATGACACAATAGACCAGATAGATTTAATTGATATTCATAGGACATTCCATCCAAAAGCAGCAGAATACACTTTCTTCTCAAGTGTACAAGGAACATTCTCCAGGATAGATCACATCTTGGGTCACAAATCAAGCCTCAGTAAATTTAAGAAAATTGAAATCATAACAAGCATCTTTTCCGACCACAAAACTATGAAATTAGAAATCAATTACAGGGAAAAAAAACATAAAAAACACAAACACATGGAGGCTAACAATAAGTTACTAAATAAACAAGAGATCACTGAAGAAAGCAAAGAGGAAATCAAAAAAATACCTGGAGACAAATAACAATGAAAATACGATGATCCAAAACCTATGGGATGCAGCAAAAACAGGTCTAATAAGAAAGTTTATAGCAATACAATCCTACCTCAAGAAACAAGAAAAATCTCAAATAAACAATCTAACCTTACACCTAAAAGAACTAAAGAAAGAAGAACAAACAAAACCCAAAGTTAGTAGAAGGAAAGAAATCATAAAGATCAGAGCAGAAAAATGAAATAGAAACAAAGAAAACAATAGCATAAATCAATAAAACTAAAAGGTGATTCCTTGAGAAGATAAACAAAATTGATAAACTTTAGCCAGACTCATCAAGAAAAAAAGGGAGAGGACTCAAATCAATAAAATTAGTAATGAAAAAGGAGAAGTTACAATGGACACTGCAGAAATACAAAGCATCCTAAGAGACTACTACAAGCAACTCTATGCCGATAAAATGGACAACCTGGAAGAAATGGACAAATTCTTAGAAAGGTATAACCTTCCAAGACTGAACCAGGAAGAAATGGAAAATATGAGCAGATCAATCACAAGTAATGAAATTGAAACTGTGATTAAACATTTTCCAATAAACAAAAGTCCAGGACCAGATGGCTTCACAGGCGAATTCTATCAAACATTTAGAGAAGAGCTAACACCCATCCTTCTCAAACTCTTCCAAAAAATTGCAGAGGAAGTAACACTCCCAAACTCATCCTACGAGACCACCATCATGCTAATACCAAAACCAGACAAAGATACTACAAAATAAGAAAATTACAGACCAACATCACTGATGAATATAAATGCAAAAATCCTCAAAAAGATACTAGTAAACAGAATCCAATAGCACATTAAGAGGATCATACACCAATATCAAGTGGGATTTATCCCAGGGATTCAAGGATTCTTCAATATATGCAAATCAATCAATGTGATACACCATATTAACAAATTGAAGAATAAAACCATATGATCATCTCATTAGATGCAGGAAAAGCTGTTGAAAAAATTCAACACTCATTTATGATAAAAACCCTCGAGAAAGTGGTCATAGAGGGAACCTACATCAACATCATAAAGGTCATATATGACAAACCCACAGCAAACATCATTCTCAATGGTGAAAAACTGAAAGCCTTTCCTCGAAGATCAGGAACAAGATAAGGATGTCTACTCTAACCACTATTATTCAACATAGATTTCAAGTCCTAGCCATGGCAATCCATGAAGAAAAAGAAATAAAAGGGATCCAAATTGGAAAGAAGACATAAAACTGTCAGTGTTTACAGATGACATGATAGTATACATAGAGAATCCTAAAGATGATGCTAGAAAACTAATAGAGATAATTAATGAATTTGGTAAAGTTGCATGATACAAAATTAATGCACAGAAATCTCTTGCATTCCTAAACACTAACAATGAAAGATCAGAAAGAGAAATTAAGGAAACAATCTCATTCACCACTGAAACAAAATGAATAAAATACCTAGGAGCACACCTATCTAAAGAGGTAAAAGGCCTGTACTCAGAAAATTATAAGACACTGATGAAAGAAATCAAAGATGATATGAACAGATGGACAGATATACATGTTCTTGGATTGGAAGAATCAATATTGTGAAAATGACTATGCTACCTAAAGCAATCTACAGATTCAATGTAATCACTATCAATTACCAAAGACATATTTTACAGACTAGAACATAAAATCTTAAAATTTGTATGGAGACACAAAAGACCCTGAATAGCCAAAGCAATCTTGAGAAAGAAAAATGGAGCTAGAGGAATCAGACTCCCTGACTTCAGACTATAATACAAAGCTACAACAATAAAGAGAGTATGGTACTGGCACCAAAACAGAAAGATAGATCAATGGAACAGGATAGAAAGCCCACAGATAGACCCACACACCTATGGTCAACTAATCTATGACAAAGGAGGTAAGTATATACAATGGGGAAAAGAAAGTCTCTTCAATAAGTGGTGCTGGATAAACTGGACAGCTACATGTAAAAGAATGAAATTCGAACACTACCTAACACTATTCACAAAAGTAAACTCAAAATTGATTAAGACCTAAATGTAAGACCGGACTCTATAAAAGTCTTAGAGGAAAACATAGGCAGAACTCTATTTGACATAAATCACAGCAATATCTTTTTTGACCCACCTACTAAAGTAATGGTAATTAAAAAAAAATAAACAAATGGGATCTAATGAAACTTAAAAGCTTTTGCACAGCAAAGGAAACTACAAACAAGATGAAAAGACAACCCTCAGAATGGGAGAAAATATTTGCAAATGAATCAACAGACAAAGGATTAATCTCCAAAATATAAAAATAGCTCATGTAGCTCAATATTAAAAAAAAACAAACAACCCAATCAAAACATGGACAGAAGACCTAAATAGACATTTCTCCAAAGAAGATATTCAGATGGCCAAGAGGCATGTGAAAAGCTGCTCAGCATCACTAATTATTAGTGAAATGCAAATCAAAACTACCATGAGGTATCACCTCACACCAGTTAGAATGGGCATCATCAGAAAATCTACAAACAACAAATGCTGGAGAGGGTGTGGAGAAAAGGGAACCCTCTTGCACTGTTCGTGGGAATGTAAATTGATACAGCCAATAGGAGGAAAGTATGGAGGTTTCTTAAAAAACTAAAAATAAAATTACCATATGACCCAGTAATCCCACTACTGGGTGTATACCTAGAGGAAACCATAATTCAAAAAAACACATGCACACCAATGTTCATTGCAGCACTATTTACAATAGCCAGGTCATGGAAGGAACCTAAATGCACATCGACAGAGGAATGGATAAAGAAACTCTGGTACATATATACAATGGAATATTACTCAGCCATAAAAAGGAACAAAATTGGGTCATTTGTAGAGATGTAGATGGACCTAGAGACTGTCATACAGAATGAAGTAAGTCAGAAAGAGAAAAACAAATATCGTTTATTAGTGCATATATGTGGAATCTAGAAAAATGGTACAGATGAACAAGTTTGCAAGGCAGAATTAGAGACACAGATGTAGAAAACAAAAGCATGGTCACCAAGGTGGGAAACTGCAGTGGGAGTGGGGGTGGGTGATGGGATGAATTGAGAGATTGGGATTGACATATATACACTAATATGTATAAAATAGATAACTAATAAGAACCTGCTGTATAAAAAATTAAATTAAATTTAAAAAAAGGAAGGAAATAGTCTCATGATCAGATAATCCAGAGATGTAAAGGAAGAGAATAGAAAAATGACTGATAAATGTTATTTTAGCTCTAGTATTCATTGCTTATTATGGGAGAAGTCATTTCAGTGGAATCATAGCAAAGGAGCTGGAATAGGATGGGTTGAATAGAAAATTGAAAAACAAAAATTAAATTAAAAAAATAAAAACAAAAGTGTGTGATGGTTAATTTTATTAATTTTATGTGTCAACTTGACTGTGCTATTAATGCCCAGACAATTGGTCAAGTATTATTCTGAGTGTGAGGGTGTTTCTTGATGAGATAGATTAACATTTGGATCAGTAGACTTTGTAAAGCAGGTTGCCCTCTCTGATATGGATGGACCTCATGCAGTCAACTGAAGACTTGAATAGGACAAAAAGGCTGAGTAAGAGGGAACTGCTCTGGCCTGTCTGCATGAGCAGAGACATTGCTATTTTCTGGCCTTTGGACTCCAACTGGAACGTTGGTTCTCCTTGGGTCTCAAACCCACGTGCTTGCAGACTAGAATGTACACCATCAGCTCTCCTGGGTCTCAGGCCTTCTGACAAGAACTGGATTTACACATTGGCTATCCTGGGTCCCCAGCTTATTAATTGCAGATCTTGGGGTTTCTCAACATCCATAATCATGTGAGCCAACTCCTTGAAATAAATCTCTTTATATATATATCTATATATATATATCTATATATATCTATATATATATATATCTATATATAGATATATATATAGATAGATATATATATATATAGGTTCTGTCTCTGAAGAACCCTGACTACTAGAGATAGACTATAGGTTGTGTCAAGAAGCTTGTCTAAAAGTGAAGAATTTTATGAGTGCATGTGTTTAAATTTTAAATGAGAATACTCCACTGGAAAAAGGGTGCTATTTCCTTGTTCTTCCTTGGTTTTCTTCCTATTTCCCTTAACCAAATATTTAACATTTTATTCCTTTTTATGTTATTTTCCCATGAGACCTACTGTTATGCAGAAGACTAAATCATATGTTCTAGATGTTGCAACTTCTACTCAGTATGTGAGTCCTATCCTATTTTCTCTACCTGTTGCATCTCCCCACATATCTGCTCTGTTCTGGGTTCCTTTGCATTTAACATTCAGAGAAAAAAAAATCTTTAATATAGTCTTTATATTCAACTTATATTAGCATGGTTATCTGATTTCCATCTTTGTCATAATTTTAGCAATTTACAAAAAAGAATAGCATGTTCTTAACGCAAATAACTTTTGCTCTGGATTTAAATCACCTGCAAAGCTATACTTATGAACAACATTTCCAAATTATTTCCCATTTACTTACTCCTCTGCAGATATGTTAGCCCACCTACTGGTATTAATTTCCCATGGCCTCAATAACAAAGTACCATAAATGATGTAACTTAAAGCAACAATTTTTTGTCTCATAGTTCTGAAGGCTAGAGGGACAAAAACAAAGTATCTTCAGGGCCATGTTCTCTCTGTAAAGTTTAGGGGAAGAATCCTCCTTAGCTTCTGGCAGCCCCAAGTGTTCTCTGGCTTGTGCAAGTAGCTTCAGTCTCTGAATCCACCTTCACATGGCCATCTTCTCCCTGTGTGTCTGCCTTCACATCATCTTCCCTCTTTTTATAAGGACACCAGTCATATTAGATTAAAGACCCACCCTACTGTAGTATGTTTTCATCTTGACTTAACTAATTACATCTGCATTGACTCAATTTTCAAATAAGGTCACAGTAGGAAGTATAGGAACTTAGGACATATTTGGTGTGGGGGGCCACACAATTCAACCCATAACACTGTTCTTTCTTGAGCACACCAAGTCTATTTGTACCCTGTGGCCTTGCAGTTGATTGCCTTGTGTCTGTCATGTTCTTTGACCCCTTCAGGACTATGCTTGAAGGAACTTATTAGAGAGCCCTTCCATGACCACCTGCTGCCACTCTGTGTTCCCTTTTATTTCTTTAGAGTATGTATCACCACCTGCATGCTGTATGCTTATTGGCTTATTCATTTATTGTCTGTCTGTTTTCAATGATTGACTATACTCCTAAACCAGAGGTGTTAACTTTATGAACTGTGGAGGAAAGTAGAATCAACAAGGAAGACATTAGGGTGGAAGTAGGAGTCTGTGATAACTAAACGTTCTCAAGCTCCTATATATTACAAAAATGAATATTGATGTTAAGTCAAATGAAAAAAAATAAGCCATATTCTTCCTAGTATGAGATTTAGGGATAAGGTTTATATTTTAAACAAATATTTACAAATGAGGAGTGTTGAAAAAATTAAATTAATTCAATCAACATACTCAGCAACTATTTACTGAATGACTATTATGTGTCAAACCCTATTCTGAGCACTGATGTTATAGCAGGAAAATGCTTAGATAAATTATTTGCTATCACAGTGCTTACTTTCTAAAGGGAAGAGACAGAAAATAACCAAATCTAAAAAATATTTAATAGAAATATATAGAGAGAATACACCAGATGGAAGTACTTGACTGGATATCATTTTTTCCTCATTTTATCTAAGGTCAGAGAAGTCTCTCTGTGGAGATAATATTTGAGCAGAGTCTTTAAGAAACAAGAAATGAGCCCTTTAGAGATCTATAGACACAGTGTCCAAGACAAAATGATCAACAATTGTAAAGGCCATGAGATGGAAGAAGAATGTAATTTGCACATTTAAGGAATAGCAAGAAGCCCAGAATGGCCAGATCAGAGTGAATGAGAAAAACAGGAGTGATAGATGAATTTTGGGTGGGGTGGGAGACAGAAGAAGTGAGACCTTGTAGGCCACGGATGGCAAACTATGACCTTAAAAGCTAAATCCAACTTGGTACCTGTTTTTCCAAATAAAATTTCATGGACTACAGCCATGCCCATTTATTTGTATATTTTCTATGTCTGCTTTCACATTACAAGCACAGAGTTGAACAGCTGTCACTATAGCCATATGGGATGCAAACAGACATGTGATCTGACTAATGTTTTAAAAAGATTACTCTGTTATATAAAGAATAGACTGTACGGAGTTAAGTGTAGAAGGAGAAAAACCAGTTAGGAGGTGTCATAATATGCCAATATACATAAACCACATTTTTAATTTACATAATTAAGTAATTAGTCACCATAGGTAATCATAGGAGTGGTCTACTTGAAATAGAGGAATGTATGATTTTACATTTAATTTTGTTATAAATTTTTAAAAAATCATATACATTATCTTTTTACATTACTTATTGTCAGTATCTCTAGTGTCTTATTTTCCTAAGAGAACATTTTTAGTTTCTATTCTATTTTCACTTTGAATAAGTCTTTAATGTCATAGGTGCTCTGGCTATTCTCATGAAGACTACTGTTGCTGTATCTGAATATTTCTTTTGGTTATTATGGTAAATTTGCACTAACTTTTAAGCTCCATTGAAATTAAAACTTTCTTATCTGAATCACTGAGCTTATAATAAGCAATCCTCACATTATTAAAGTGAAATTATACATTTTTTAAAAAAACTAATCTTAACAGAGATTTTTAAAATTACATGTAATTCACATTAAATTAACTTAATATTGTGACATTCATTTCAGACAACAGATATTTATTGGGCGCTAACTTTGCGACAGACAGTATCCTATGCACTTATGTGAAATGATTAATGAACAGATATGTCTTTTCCTCATACAAGGCTGTAATATAGGTAAAGAGAGAGGCAAGAACAAATGAGCAAGTAATCAAACAAAAATACAATTACAAACTGTGAAAAGCTGTAAAAGGAAACAAATAAGCTACTAAGATAAAAATAATGGAGACCTATTTTAGTTTGGATCATAAAAGAAGATGTTCTAGAGAAGTAATATTTAAACTAAAATCTAAAAATAAGATGCAGCCACTTTTGCAAGGAACAGAAGGAAATCTATGATAGACAGTAGGGAGAGCACAATTAAAGCCCCTGAGATAAAAATATCTTTGGTGTGTTTGAGGAACTTAAAAGCCAACTTTGCCAGAGAACAACCATGAAGGAATAGAGTGGAGAAGAAGACCCCAATCCCACTGAACAAATAATGCTCTGTAGTTCCTAACACATAGGGGCACTTTTACATAACTCCAATAAATTATGTGGAAAAGACAGAATATTTAGGGAAGCTTTATAAAGATGACAAAACAAGTATTTGCCTAGTTTAATTAAAAGGCTTGAATTATTTGATATCAGTCAAATGTTTAATTTTTTTGTCTCTAGGCACGATCTAAAGAATCAAAGAAGTAAGACTTTTCATTAGTTACATCATCACAATTTATATGCTTCATAGCAGGAAATCTGTTTCTGTGTGTGTGTGTGTGCTTTGATCTTGCCATTTTATTTCATCTTACTAAATTCCTTATAAAGTCTTATCAAATATAAGCCCTGGGAAGTATGTATAAAATCCATTTCTATTTTTATCCTATTAATGGAGTCTTTTTCATTGAAAAAAAATCCCTAAGTTTGCTCTCATTTTTATGCAGTTTGAAGATACAGTTTAATTCCTGGAAAGAAACATTTTATTTATTTTAAATTTGATGATAGCTGAAAACTTAATAGTGTTTTTTAAACATATATTTTCCTTAGGTGATAAAATAGGTTTTTTATTTTTACCAAAGAATAATCTAATTTTGATATATAAATGTATATGTCTTCCAAAAAGAGTGAGTTGGAAATCCCTTTATCACATAAAAATATAGCCTATAGGGATATATTTCTGTTTTAGAATACAAATTGAGAAATAAAAATTTTTAACCACACTATAAAGAATTTACAATACATAAACAGTGATTTATTAACATATAGTAGCTCTCTGACTTTTTTTTTCTAACAATCTCATTTTCTGCATTTTATTATAAAAACATAGGTATAAAAAAACAGAGATAAGCTGACCTATTTTGTCTAAATGTCATATTTTAAAAGTAACATATATTATGAATTCAAGTTCAGACTTGGGTAATTCAAATTTTCTTACTCTAATATAATATGCTTTTGAAGAAGAAAAATGTTTTTATAGGAAAAAACATCAAATAATTCAGAAACAAACAAACTGAAGGAGGTATTTAGCAGCTCTTTCATTATTAACTGACGGAAATAATTTTGGTAGATGAAATATACTATTATATTTTTAAATGTATATTTTATTTGTTACCAAATGTAATACTACAATGTGACAAAGCTCACTCTCAGTTCAAGGGCCAGTAGCAGCCATTGCAAACCAATACTTATTGGGAAAGTATAGGGTATTGAGATAGGTCAGAATAATGGCACTTAGCACAGTCTGTAGCCATGGAGGAGAAATAGTATTATTCTTGTAATTTAGCCAGTAGTACATATCAAAATTACCTAGAGAACATTTTTAAAACACATAAGCCTTGATCCTACCTCATAACCTGACCAAAAGGGGAGAGTGCCTCTCTTATAAATAAGAGAGTCATGTGATCATATACACCAGGGGTCCCCAACTCCCAGGCCATGGGCCGGTACTGGTCTGTGTCCTGTTAGGAACTGAGCTATACAGCAGGAAGTGAGTGGCAGGTGAACGAGTGAAGCTTCATCTGTATTTGCAGCCACTCCCCATCGCTCACATTACCACCTGAGCTCCACCTCCTGTCAGATCAGCTGAGGCATTAGATTCTCATAGGAGCATGAACCCTACTGTGAACTGAGCATGTGAAGGATCTAGGTTGTGTGCTCCTTATGAGAATCTAATGCCTGATGATCTGAGGTGGAGCTGTGGTGATGCTAGTGCTGGGGAGTGGCGGCAGATACAGATTATCATTAGCAGAGAGGTTTGACTGCACAGAGACTATTAATAAATCAATTGCTTGCAGACTTATATCAAAATGCTATCAGTGAGTGGCAAGTGAAAACAAGCTCAGGGCTTCCACTGATTCTGCATTATGGTGAGCTGTGTAATTATTTCATTATATATTACAATGTAATAATAATAGAAATAAAGTGCACAATAAATGTAATGAGCTTGAATCATCCCCAAACCATCCCCCACCTCCCCCAGTTCATGGAAAAATTGTCTTCCATGAAACCGGTCCCTGGTGCCAAAAGGTTTGGGGACTGCTGATATATACCAATAAAGAAGGTCACTGGGGCATCAGAATAAAATTGGATGGGGTGATATAGGAAGGAAGTATTCCACTGGGGAACCTAATGCAGTAATTTGGATGTAGTTGATGGTGCATGAATTAAGGTTGTACATGTGGAGCTTGAGAGAATCAAGAGAGAGCAAAGATGATTGTATGAATATAGAGTATAAAAAGAAGAGGAAATTTATTGTGTAGAGGAAAATAAATTGTTTAAGAATCTGAAACATTAGATATGTGTTGTCCACTAGTAGTCACATGTAGTTTATTGAGCATGTACAATGAGACTAGTCTGAATTGAGATGTTTTATGTGCAAAACACACATCAGGTTTTGAAAATTTAATAAGAAAAATGAATGTAAAATATCTTATTATTATTTTTCTATTGATAACATGTTTAAATAAACTGTTGGATATGTTCGGGAAAAATATCATTAAAATTAATTTCACCTGTTCCTTTTTACTTCTTTTAATGTGGCTACTTGTAATTTAAAGTTTGTGCACATGACTCCCAATTTGGCAAGCATTGTATATCTATTGAATAGCACTACCCTAGACAATTATCTGGACTTTATAATTTTAAATTTCAATAATTCTAAGACTGCTTTCACCTTAGCAGAATGTGAATAATTATATTATCTGAAAAACTCACAGGCCTATTTGGAAGATCAGTTGAAATAATATATAAAAGAACAGTATAAATAACAAAACATTCAAAAATAATTCAAGACATTAGATTAATAAAATGTACAATTTAACCTAGGTTACTTTGAAAATAATTTTTATATAAACATAACTTTTATGATTCAACAGGTAGCTAACTGATCACTACAAATAAGCACAGACTATTACTCGAGGAATCTATTTGGGGCAGGAGCAAATTTTTTCACTTTAGATATTACCTGAAGAAATTAAAAAGTAGCCCACAATAGCATATGTGTACTAACTAATGCTCTTGTAAAAATCCATGTGCTCTCTATAACATAACATATGGTAATTTATTCTATTTAGCCTAAAACTACCCCCTTCAATTTTCATTAGGCCCAGTATTCAGTACCCAAGAAGTCACTGAAAAATGAAATGGTTACCAACCTATAAATTAGAGTAATTTATTAATTTTGATTATATTATCCTTAGCTTTTTTCTTTGCTTGCAGTCTCAGCTTTAAATTAATAACATACAGATAAACGTATTTCTTGCAAAATCATTCTTTGAATTCTCTAAAGAGCATCCTTACCACCTGGGCTGAGCCAATGGTAATTTTTAAAGCCATCTTCCTTTGAAAGTAACTATTTGCACTTCTCACAACTGGCAGGGTTTTTGTTATTACATACATTACATAACTTACTTGAGAAAATGGCCAAAATGGCTTTTCACAAAAGTAAGGGAACATTTTCTTTTGGCTTTGTTTTCAAAATTAGTCACAGTGGGAATCAATTTAATTTAAAATGCACTAAAACATCAAAGACTTCAAATTTTGCATACAGACTACCTCACCTAAAAAACACTTTAAACACTCAGTTGAATGTAAAGTAGTTATAAATCAGGTGGAAAACATAACTGCACACACTGCTTCTCTTTTATGTATTCACACGGTTAATTTGGATAAGAGGACTAAGATCATTTAATACTTTTTTTTTGTGATATGTGCAATGTGATATATTTAATGTTTCATTCCAAATAGGATTATATTATGTGACAGATGGCCTGCAGGGATTTTTCTTAAGCCAGAAAACATAATTTAATACTAACAAGTGATTTTCAAAAATGAGACTAAAGCAGTTCATAGTGAATTCCAATCTTTATAAAAAAATTGTTCTCTTCACCAACTTATTAAAAGTTCCCTTAAAATGAATGCTAAATTATTTGTAAATTCTTCTTACCTTCAACCTAGAAGATACCAGCAGTCCTCTCTTCAGTCCATCCCCTTCTCCTCCCAATCTCCTCTTCCAAACTCACCAACAATACCAACAAGAATAGCAAAAGGACTTTTTCTTCTTTTATTAATTTTACTATTCTCTCTCTTTTTTAAAACTTTTTATTTTATATTGTGGTAGAGCTGGCATATGTGTGTTGTGATAGTTTCAGGTGCACAGTAAAGGGACTCAGCCATATATATGCATGTATCCATTCAACCCTAAACTCCCCTCCCACCCAGGCTGCACATAACATTGAACAGAGTTCCCTGTGCTATATAGTAGGTCCTTGTTTGTTGTCCATTTTAAATATAGCCATGTGTACATGTGGATCCCAAACTCCCTAATTATCCCTTCCCCCTATCCTTCCCCCTGGTAACCATAAGTTTGTCTCTAAGTCTATGAATCTGTTTCTGTTTTGTAAGTGAATTCATTTGCATAATTTCTTTTTAGATTCCACATATAAGGGATATCATATGATATTTCTCTTTCTCTGTCTGACTTCCTTCACTCAGTATGACAATCTCTGGGTCTAACCATGTTGCTGCAAATGGCATTATTTCATTCAATACAAACAATAAATTCTTGAGAGGGTGTGGAGAGAACGGAACCCTCCTACACTGTTCTGGGAATGTAAATTGGTACAACCACTATGGAGAACAGTTTGGAGGTTCCTTAAAAAACTAAAAATAAAGCTACCATATGCCCTGCAATCCCACTCCTGGGCATATATATGGAGAAAAACATGGTCCAAAAGGATACATGTACTCCAATGTTCATTGCAGCACTGTTACAATAGCCAAGACATGGAAGCAACCTAAATGTCCATTGACAGAGGAATGGATAAAGAAGATGTGGTACATATATACAATGCAATATTACTCAGCCAAAAGGCCTTTTTCATTTCTACAGTATAAAGAAGAAAACTCATCTGAAGTCACCACCATTCACTGAATATTATGAGTCGGGTTATGTTGCCTTTACAAAGAATGGAATGATGATGCATAAGAGGGAGTAGCAGAGACCAGCAGGAGAGGGTCAATCTCAGTTACACTTACAGATGCACACCTGGCTCTTGCTGTATTTTCTCTTACTTTCTTTTTGGAAATTTCCCTTTTGGTGATGTGCACTTTGTGACTTTCATCAACACCAAAATACACTTCTGCCTGTCTTGAGGAAGATTTGGCATGTAAAAGTATATCAGGGGTAAATTTATAGTATTATTGACCCTGAGAAGGTAAGGGAGAATTTGAATACAATATTAACTAAAGAAAGAGAATATTTAAGATAGGACTAGAAAACATCCTTCTATTTTAACAGGCCATGTATATATTATCAAAGAAACATGCAGTGACATGCAAAATATGGTTAATGCCATTTTTTAACAAGATGTTCAGATAATTCTCTATTTTTTAAAATTAGCTACTCACTAATTATGTGCTAACCTTTGTTCTAGGCAATGAGAAATATAGCAGTGAAGAAAATAGTTCTTATAATTGTGGAATTTAAAGTGAGAAATATATACATTTTTTAAGAAGTCATATTAAAGATATGCTTGTAATTGTGTTAAATGTATGGAAGGAAAAGCTCAAGGGACCAAAGAAAAGATGATAAAGAATTTTGATCCCACATTCACAGAAAGATAGTCAAGATGAAAAGGCAGAGGGCTATGTACCAGATGAAGGAACAAGATAAACCCCAGAAAAACAACTAAATGAAATGGAGATAAGCAATCTTTCAGAAAAAGAACTCAGAATAATGGTAGTGAAGATGATCCAAGACCTCATAAAAAGAATGTAGGCAAAGATCAAGAAAATGCAAGAAATGTTTAATGAAGATCTAGAAGAATTAAACAACAAGCAAACAGAGATGAACAATACAATAACAGAAATGAAAAATACACTAGAAGGAATCAATAGCAGAATAACTGAGGCAGAAGAACGCATAACTGACCTGGAAGACAGAATGGTGGAAATCACTACTGCAGAACAGAATAAAGAAAAAAGAATGAAAAGAAATGAAGACAGCTTAAGAGGCCTCTGGAGTAACATTAAATGCAACAACATTCGCATTATAGGTGTCCCAGAAGGAGAAGAGAGAGAGAAAGGAACCAAGAAAATATATGAAGGGATTATAGTTGAAAACTTCCTTAACATGGGAAAGGAAAGAGCCACCAAAGTCCAGGAAGCACAGAGAGTCTCATACAGGATAAACACAAGGAGAAACATCCTGAGACACATAGTAAATTGGCAAAAGTTAAAGATAAAGAAAAATTAATGAAAGCAGCAAGGGATAAATGACAAATAACATACAAGGGAAGTCCCATAAGGTCAACAGCTGATTTCTCAGCAGAAACTGTACAAGCCAGAAGTGAGTTGCACGATATACTTAAAGTGATGAAAGGGAAGAACCTACAACCAAGATTACTCTACTCAGCAAAGATCTCATTCAGATTCAATGGAGAAATCAAAAGCTTTACAGGAAAGCAAAAGCTAAGAGAATTCAGCACCACCAAACCAGCTCTACAACAAATGCTAAAGGAACTTCTCTGAGTGGAAAACACAAGAGAAGAAAAGGACCTACAAAAACAAACCCAAAACAATTAAGAAAATGGTAATAGGAACATACATATCAATAATTACCTTAAATGTGAATGGATTAAATGTTCCAACCAAAAGACACAGGCTTGGGGTTCCCTGGTGGCGCAGTGGTTGAGAGTCTGCCTGCCAATGCAGGAGACATGGGTTCATGCCCCAGTCTGGGAAGATCCCACATGGCGCAGAGCGGCTGGGCCTATGAGCCATGGCTGCTGAACCTGTGCGTCTGGAGCCTGTGCTCCACAACGGGAGAGGCCAAAACAGTGAGAGGCCCACGTATCACAAAAAAAAAAAAAAAAAAGACACAGACTTGCTGAACGGACACAAAAACAAGACCCATATATACGTTATCTACAAGAGACCCACTTCAGACTTAGGGACACATACAGACTGAAAGTGAGGGGATGGGAAAAGATATTCCATGCAAATGGAAATCAAAAGAAAGCTGGAGTAGCAATACTCATATCAGATAAAATAGACTTTAAAATAAAGAATGTTACAAGAGACAAGGAAGGACATTATGTAATGATCAAGGGGATCAATCCAAGAAGAAGATATAACAATTATAAATATATATGCACCCAATATAGGAACACCTCAATACATAAGGCAAATGCTTACAGCTCTAAAATAGGAAATTGACAGTAACACAATAATAGTGGGGGACTTCAACACCTCACTTACACCAATGGACAGATCTTCCAAACAGAAAATTAATAAGGAAACACAAGCTTCAAATGACACAATAGACCAGATAGATTTAATTGATATTTATAGGACATTCCATAGAAAAAAGCAGATTACACTTTCTTCTCATGTGCACATGGAACATTCTCCAGGATAGATCAAGTCTTGGGTCACAAATCAAGCCTCAGTAAAATTAAGAAAATTGAAATCATATCAATCATCTTTTCTGACCACAATGCTATGAGATTAGAAATCAATTATAGGGAAAAAAACCATAAAAAACACAAACACAAGGAGGCTAAACAATACGTTACTAAATAACCAAGAGATCACTGAATAATTCAAAGAGGAAATCATAAAATACCTAGAGACAAATGACAATGAAACATGATGATCCAAAACCTATGGGATGAAGCAAAAGCAGTTCTAAGAGAGAAGTTTATAGCTGTACAAGCCTACTTCAGGAAATAAGAAAAATCACAAATAAACAATCTAACCTTACACCTAAAGGAACTAGAGAAAGAAGAACAAAGAAAACCCAAAGTTAGCAGAAGGAAAGAAATCATAAAGATCAGAGCAGAAATAAATGAAATAGAAACGAAGAAAACAATAGCAAAGACCAAGAAAACGAAAAGCTGGTTTCTTGAGAAGATAAACAAAATTGATAAACCATTAGCCAGACTCATCAAGAAAAAGAGGGAGAGGACTCAAACCAATAAAATTAGAAATGAAAAAAGAGAAGTTACAACAGACACCACAGCAATACAAATCATCCTAAGAGACTACTACAAGCAACTCTTTGCCAATAAAATGGACAACCTGGAAGAAATGGAAAAATTCTTAGAAAGATATACCCTTCCAAGACTGGACCAGGAAGAAATACAAAATATGAACAGACTATTCACAAGTAATTAAATCAAAACTGTGATTAAAAATCTTCCAACAAACAGAAGTCCAGGACCAGATGGCTTCACAGGTGAATTCTATCAAACATTTAGAGAAGAGGTAACACCCATTCTTCTCAGACTCTTCCAAAAAATTGCAGAGGAAGTAAAACTCCCAAACTCATTCTATGAAGTCACCATCACCCTGATACCAAAACCATACAAAGATACTACAAAAGAGAAAATTACAGACCAATATCACTGATGAATACAGATGAAAAAATCCTCAACAAAATACCAGCAAACAGAGTCCAACAACACATTAAAAGGATCATAAACCATGATCAAGTGGGATTTAACCCAGAGATGCAAGGATTCTTCAATATACACAAATCAATCAACGTGATACACCATATTAACAAATTGAAGAATAAAAACCATATTATCATCTCAATAGATGCAGAAAAAGCTCTTGACAAAATTCAACACACATTTATGATAAAAACTCTCCAGAAAGTGGGCATAGAGGGAACCTACTTCAACATAATAAATGCCATATATGACAAACCCACAGCAAACATCATTCTCAGTGGTGAAAAATTGAAAGCATTTCCTCTAAATCAGGAGCAAGACAAGGATGTCCACTCTCACCACTATTATTCAACATAGTTTTGGAAATCCTAGCTATGGCAATCAGAGAAGAAAAAGAAATAAAAGGAATACAAATTGGAAAAGAAGAAGTAAAACTGTCACTGTTTGCAGATGACATGATACTATACATAGAGAATTCTAAAGATGCCACCAGAAAACTACTAGAGCTAATCAATGAATTTGGTAAAGTTGCAGGATACAAAATTAATGAACAGAAATCTCTTGCATTCTTATACACTAGTAATGAAAAATCTGAAAGAGAAATTAAGGAAACATTCTTATTTACCATTGCAACAAAAAGAATAAAATACCTAGGAATAAACCTACCTATGGAGACAAAACACCTGTATGCAGAAAACTATAAGACACTGATGAAAGAAATTAAAAGTGATACCAACAGATGGAGAGATATACCATGTTCTTGGATTGGAATGATCAATATTGTAAAAATGACTATATCACCCAAAGCAATCTACAGATTCAATGCAATCCCACTAAATTACCAATGGCAGTTTTTACAGAACAAGAACAAAAATCTTAAAATTTGTATGGAGACACAAAAGACCCCGAATAGCTAAAGCAGTCTTGAGGGGAAAAAAACAGTGCTGGAAGAATCAGACTCCCTGACTTCAGACTATACTACAAAGCTACAGTAATCAAGATAATATTGTACTGGCACAAAAACAGAAATATAGTTAAATTGAACAGGATAGAAAGCCCAGAGATAAACCCATACACCTATGGTCAACTAATCTATGACAAAGAGGCAAGGATATACAATGGAGAAAAGACAGACTATTCAATAAGTGGTGCTGGGAAAACTGGATGGCTACATGTAAAACTATGAAATTAGAACACTCCCTAACATCATACACAAAAATAAACTCAAAATGGATTCGAGAGCTAAATATATGACTGGACACTGTAAAACTCTTAGAGGAAAACATAGAAAGAACACTCTTTGACATAAATCACAGCAAGATCTTTTTTGATCCACCTCCTAGAGTAATGGAAATGAAAACAAAAATAAACAAATGGGACCTAATTAAACTTAAAAGCTTTTGTGCAGCCAAGGAAACCATAAACAAGATGAAAGGACAACCCTCAGAATGGCAGAAAATATTTGCAAATGAATCATCAGACAAAGGATTAATCTCCAAAATATATAAACAGCTCATGCAGTTCAATATTAAAAAAACAAACAACTCAATCCAAAACTGGGCAGAAGACCTAAATAAACATTTCTCCAGAGAAGACATACCGATGGCCAGGAAGCATATGAAAAGCTTCTCAACATCACTAATTATTAGAGAAATTCAAATCAATTCTGCAATGAGGCATCACCTCACACCAGTTAGAATAGGCATTATCAGAAAATCTACAAACAACAAATGCTGGAGAGGGTGTGGAGAAAAGGGGACCCTCTTGCACTGTTGGTGGGAATATAAATTGATACAGCCACTATGGAGAACAGTAAGGAGGTTCCTTAAAGAACTAAAAATAGAATTACTATATGACCCAGCAATCCCACTACTGGGCGTATACCCTAGGAAAACCGTAATTCAAAAAGACACATTCACCCCAATATTCATTGCAGCACTATTTACAATAGCCCAGTCATGGAAGCAACCTAAATACCCATCGACAGACGAATGGATAAAGAAGTAGTGGTACATATATACGATGGAATATTACTCAGCCATAAAACGGAATGAAAGTGGGTCATTTGTAGAGACATGGATGCATCTAGAGACCGTCATACAGAGTGAAGTAAGTCAGAAAGAGAAAAACAAATATCATATATTAATGCATATATGTGGACCCTAGACAATGGTACAGATGAATCAGTTTGCAGAGCAGAAATTGAGATACAGAAGTAGAGAACAAATGTATGGACACCAAGGGGGGAAAGTGGCAGTGGTTGGGGGTGGTGATGGGATGAATTGGGCGAGTGGGATTGACATGTACACACTGATATGTATAAAATGGATGACTAATCAGAAAAAAAAAAACTTGTTTTTAAAAAAGAACTTTAACCTTATTATGTAATTATATATATATTAGTGGGAAAGCAGAAGGAATTAACAGGGTATGACTAATGACTACTGTTTGTAAAATGTCCTGAACTCTAAGCAACCTTTCTCATAAGAATAAAAAGAAAAGGTAGAATTTATAGAAAATCTTTGTAGATCTTCCTAGCTTATTTTCTGTATTTTGAGTAATGATTCAGAAAAAGAAAAAATATTGAAAAATAAACTCTCTCATGCCAAAAATGAGAGAAATAGATGTAATTAGGTGTTACAATTCAATTAGTTTAATTACATGTGGGAATTATAACTGAGGAACTTCTATTAGTTACATCAAAGTGAAATGGTTACAGAAACACTATCAGTGATAATATAAAATCTGTACCAAGAAAAATAAACATTTGGAGATATTAAAAAGTGTTGCAATCAGACTGATAACAGAGGAGAATTTGTTCCTGAATAAAAACTGTAACTGGAAGGGGTAAACTTAACATAAAATATTCGTACAAAAATCTATGTACAAATATTCATAATAGTGTTGTGCCCTAGACTGGAAAGAGCCAAATGTTTATCAACAATTGTTATAGTCATTCAATGCAATAATACTCATCAGTAAAACAGAATGAATATACAACAAGGATAAATGTTATACCATTATGCTGATTGAAGGGATCAAAACACAAGAATGTATACTATCATTCATGTGATATCCCAAACTATATAAACTAATCTACACTGTAGATAGCAGAAGAGTGGTTGCATATGGTTGGGCTGGAGGAATAGTTAACTACAATAGGGAAAGAGAAAATCTGTGAATGATGAAAATGGTTTGTGTGTTTATTTTGGTGATGCTTATGTGTGCACGCATTTGTCAAAACTCAAACTGTAAATGTAAAATATGTTCTGTAGTATGTTCATATATTTTCCTTAATAATGCTAATTCAAAAAAACAAGATAAGAATTATAGACCTAATGGACTTCCATTTCTAAACAAGATATTGTAAAAGGGACTGCATTTAGTCTCTTGCCTAAGACAACAAAGAAAATGAATAAAATATATAAAGCAATGACTCAAGTTACTGGGCATCAGACAACAACAGACAATGATCACTGAAAAATGGGAAACAAATAAGATAAGCTCTAAAACTGCCCTACTTATTGTTTACCGAAAGTTGGCAGACCACAGAGCAGTGAAGGAGAACTAATGCTTTCCCTGAGTGATGGAGACAGAGCTGTGTGTCTGAGGAGGGCAAGGTGGTTTGAGTTCATAGCAGAGTATCAGAGAGGAGAAAACTGAGCAAAGAAAACTCTGGAGACCCACAGAGGGTCCCCTTTAGTATTTGGTTGAGTCTGATCAGCAAATATACGTGAGAAAACTACTGAGTGATAGTTCCTAAGAGTCAGAGTGAAAATTTTGTAATTCCCAAGGCATCAGGTGTCTATCAAGAAGAGTCTTGCTTTAGTATAGGAAAAAATTTCCCTGAGATGAAACATTGCTTTGATACTAACAAAGCAACACCCCAAAAGGATCAAACTGTTTCCAAAAAACAAAATTGCACCCAAGTGCTATGCTCAATAATATTTATGGGAATATGAAAAACAGCATCTGACAAAGTAAAATTCATAATATCAGACATCCAACAAAAGATTATCAGGCATAAAGAAGCAGGAGAATACAACATTGAATAAAAGGCAATCAATTAAAAAATAACTCAGTTGATAGAATTAGTAGACAAGCACATTTAAATAATTATATTTCATATGTTTAAGAAGCTAAAGACTGAGGATGTTAAGCAGAAACTTTTTTTTTTTTTTTTGCAGTACGTGGGCCTCTCACTGTTGTGGCCTCTCCCGTTGTGGAGCACAGGCTCTGGACACGCAAGCTCAGCAGCCATGGCTCACGGGCCCAGCCATGGCTCACGGGCCCAGCCACTCTGCGGCATGTGGGATCTTCCTGGACTGGGGAATGAACCCGTGTCCCCTGCATCGGCAGGTCGACTCTTAACAACTGCGCCACCAGGGAAGCCCAAAGCAGAAACTTTTAAAAGATAAACTACAATATCTGAGATGGAAAAAAAACTGTTTGAGATTAAACATTATGGGCATTTAATAGATATCTCAAAAGAAATATGACCAAAACAATTCCTAATTTTGCCAATCTTCCTTTGACCATCTTGGCCATTAAATTAATGGAAATTCCATTCTTTCAGTTGCTCAGGCATAAAATTTTAAAATTATCCTCGACTAATTTTTTTGTCCTCACTCCATATCTACTCCATTAGTCAATCGCTTACTTATATTTTCAAAATACATCCAGAACCCCACCATCTCTCTCCCAGTTTATTGCAGTGCCATCAGAACTGGTCTACTTGCTTCCATTTTTGTTGTCCTACAGATTATTTTCCACATGGCAGCCGGTGTGATCCTATAACCAAAATCTAATCATGTGCCCTCTCTGCAAAATATTATCACATTTCCAAGCTTACTGGCAACATCCTTATTAAGGCCTCTGAGTTTCTACAATTTGGCTCATATCTGACTCTCTCACATCGTAACTTACTACTCTTCCATTACTCATTATGTGCCGATTACTCTGGCTTCTTTTTTAATTAAAATCATTACACTGCTTCACCTTAGGAGATGCTGCATTTGTATCATCTGCATGAATTCCTCTTCCTCAGTATACCCAAATGGCTCCCTGCCTCGCTTCCTTTGAGTCTCAGATTATCAGTGAGACTTTCCCTTATTATCCTAATATAAAATAAGAGCTTCCCCATTACTCATTTTCCTAACCTACCTTGAATTTTCTTTACATATCACAGCAACCTGATATGACATATTGTTTATTTATGTTTATTAACTCTTTCTTTTTTTCTCTCTCTCTCACTAAAATGCAAACACATTAACAGAAACAGAAAAGGATTCTTGTTTACTTTTATCTCCTTAGCACATACAACAGGGATTGGCACATAGTAAGTACTAGAGTATTGAATAAATAAATAAATAAATTTATAAAACAAAAAAGGTAAAGAAGACATAAGTCTTACTTACATGGCACAATGTATGAGTACTATGATGGAGGAAGAAGCATAGTAATATTCTTTTGAGGGGTTAAAAGAGAATTGGTTGGAAGAATTAGAGAAAATCCTTACATGGGCCATCATATGGTTTCTGAACTGATTTGTTTTCCTGGATACCGTTTTGCAAGCCAATCTTTGTACTTTAACTACCACAGTAATTCTAAAATGTAATATGATCCATTACCTTCAAATCCTTCAATGCTCCTGGAATGTTCCTGGTTGTTGGATCTTACTAGTCATATGAGCCACCCTCATTTATCACCTAGGCTGAAACACAGAGCCTGATGCAAAGTGTAGGTGCTTCTTAGCTTCACTATACTTACTCAAACTTTTTTACTCAAAAATTCTCATACAAGAACGTTTCTGATTCTGAGATTCTGAATTTGATACTCCCTCTTTGAGAACTAGTTCTGGCTCCTTTGGCTTTTATATTGTATTTAGACTGCCATATTGGTTTTGTGTATTCATTTCCCATATATCTCAGTCAACTTCATGAAGATGTGCACTGAAGCTTTTGGTTTGCTACATCCAGCCTGAGTTCAATGTGGGGGACAGAATCAACACTAGCAACAATTTCTGGCCTCCTTAAGTGAGGATAGGGGCAATATCTATTTATTTAAATAATTATAATTAACTATTATGTTGTCTTCAGCCAAAAATCTTGCTAAGTGACATAACTATTTTCAGTTTTTTTTAATTAAAAATAATTTTTTTAATTAATTTTTTTTTCCTCTCTGAACATTTCTGCCTTATCATTTTGGAGATCTTTCCCTGTGACCTTTAAAATTCAATTTATTTGTCATTCATCCTGTGAAAATTTCTCTGTTCCCTTCTTCTACATCACTCCCTGGACTGCCACTTGCACATTTGCACATAATTCTGTAGTTTCACTGAACAAACTCTGGAGTCATTGTTTACATGTGCTTCACTCAGGAGACTGTAATCTCCTTGTGTACAGTGTAGTACTTAGCATATTTTAGGCATACATTACATGTTTGTTGGATTGAGTGTTTTGGAATTAATTAAATTGTGTAGAATCCAATTAGTCAGAGTGATATTTGAACAGGACAGTGCTCAATGAACAGGATTTCAGAAATGCAGATGGAGACTAAATGGATGTCAGAGGTGTTGCATTTGGAAAAAATATATATATATATATGGCAGCCTTTGATAATTCACAAGATATTAATCCTAAGAAGTTGAACTTGAGTGATTGACAAAACCAATATAAGGTTAGAATCAAGAAAATCAGAAAGAAGAGCTAGATATGGAGGTAGAAGATGAATTCCTATCTGCTTAGTTCTCTTTGAAAAGCAAGCTCAGCAATTAGTTTTTCGAAGAAAACCACATTTTAACTTTTATACTAGATATAAAATAACATTTGCTTAATTCATTTATCTTAACAATGCAGTGGTTAAGGCAAAGATTAAGAAATAAGTGGAAGATTTTAAAACCAGGCAAATAAAATTTGAAAATATATAAACTTATACAAAAATGACATTTGTTTCCATCCATTCTCTATTGGGAAACTGTTAAGAACTGTTAAGACAAGGCTCTGGTTATGTGCATATGCGTGTGTGTGTAGTTTTAAGGCAGTAACAGAGCAGCATAATGCTTTGCATTATTCATTTGTCTTCTAAAATTTTCTTTATGCTTATTTAATGCATATGTTTTTATTCTTTGAATGATGAAAACTCTTTTATAGTAATTAAGATCATGCTAAACTTCAGACAGCACAAACATGAGGAAAGCTTTCAAAGCATGCTGTGATATTTGCTAAAAGGTAATTTTTCCTTTTCTATATTGTCTCCTACTCAGTAATGCAATGGAACAAATAAGCATTACATGGGTTTAATGGTCTTTCTGTTTAAACAATTAGAACTAGGGAGGGGAGGATTTGTAACTAAAAACTTAATGGTAATTCCTATCCATTCTTGATTACACATGTACACACACACAGAGGGTGAAAATCACCTCTGCCCAAAAAGGGAATTAGGAAGAAAGAAAGAGAGAGAAAGAAGAGAAAAACAAAAAAAGAAAGAAGAAAGAGAGGGAGGGAAGGAGGGAAGGAAAGAGGGAAGAAGGAAGAGGAAGAAAACTACTTGGGGAAAATGAAAAAATCAGATTTCTGATGACATACTGTTATTTACTTTGTCAAGTATTCTCCACTTCTCTTTGTGGGCATCTAAAGTTTAATCCCTTGAGGATATTCAGATAATGGGTATAGAAAGAGCAACTGACAGTTATCCTATCCTAGAGGCAAGAGCTGGATATTTCTATCCTAAGCCCCATCAGTCATTGGTCAAGGAATGGCCATCCCCCATCGAATTTGCTGTCTCTACCAGCTTGCTGTGCACACAGAGACAACCAGTGCTGGTGGTCAGACAAAGGCCTCAGCAAGGAGACGCTGGTGATGGTGGTGGGAACCTCACCTGGCATGCACCCATGTGGTAAAGGCCAGCTGAATATGGGCAGTGCATGGACAACATCTCTACAAAAGTTCTATAAATACTTAAATGTATTATAAAAAGTAAATAATAACATTTATGAGCCACTCTTAAGAAGTACATTTCCTGGTAGTGGAAATATAGAAGTTCAATTTAAACTAGTTGAATTCCCCAGTTTTCTGGCTGATCGATTACCTCAGTGGAACAGATAATAAACATGTAAGGAATATAAGATAATAAAAAGGACAGTTTCCAAAGTTAACTGTAAGATCCTATGAAGTATAAGATAGAAAATTATCAATTCATTTGTAACCAAATGTATCTCCCAGTGTATAAGCCAGGTTCTGAAAATGTGCCTTTCTCCTTTCAGATAACTTTGTAGGAAGAACCCAGAAATTACACTTTTTATCTGGCCATTTCATCATTTTGTAAAAAAAATTGGAATATGCTAGAGAAGAAGATCCAGGAGTAGTAAAGGACTTGAGGGGGTGCTATGGGAAAAGGAGTTGGAAGGAGTAGAGTTAGAAGGCAAAGAGTGAGAAGGAGAGGAAAGGGGGAGAAAGAGAAGATGGAGGAGCACAGCAGGGGGGTGGAGAAAAGAACCGGGAAGGGCACTATGGTGAGGAAGGGGAAGGGGGAAAGGAAAAGAGTAGAGTGGGAAGAAGTGGAGAGGGAGAGGTAGAGGAGAAAGAGTCAGAGACTGGAATAAGAAAGATGAAGGGAAAGAGCACGTGCATCCATACAAAGATCAGGGAGAACAGCACTAAGGAAAACACAACAAAGATAGAAGCTCTAAGAAGAACTCAAAGTCCAGTTTAGTGAGCGCCTCCAGGATATGCAGATGACAACATCGTGCAAATCTTTAGCTCCTAAACAGTAGAAAGCAGATACTATGGCCCTAAGTCTTTAAAAGGTAGTTTTACAATCTATCTCTTTTTCAAAACACTGACGTTTTATTTAAGCTGCCCAGGCAATTCAAATACAAATGAGTTTGTGAACCACAGCCCTAAACTATTTAAAGAATTCGGTGAGTTTCAACCTGAAGCTAGCAATGGCTCAGAATGACTTCAGGATTCAGCTAGCCACCCTCTCAGGAGACACACAAATAAACACACAAAATCACCTATTTTTTGTTTTTTTGGTAACTGCTTATTTAGCTTGTTATTTAAAAGTTGTTCATTTAACAATTAGAAATAACAAGAACAATCATAATCTTGTTAGAATTTAAATCCAAGCTCTAACATCAGTAGCAAACTGACCAAGGAGAGAGTTACCTAATCTTTCTAAATTCCGATAATTTAATCTGAAAAGTAGAAGTATTTAGGTCACAGAATAGGTATGAAACTAACTGAGATTAAGAAAATTTGAAGATAAGGCAAGGACATTTTCTTATCTCAGAATTAGGGACATATTAGCCACTCTGGTAGCTATATGTTAAAATAAAATGCAAATATCTGGTGGTGGTGATGTTACTGTCAATACATTTCAATTAAAATATTACTAAATGTTTATTAGCTCTGTCCCAATTTCGAAAAGTGGTGATCAGTGAATAAAAGGTCATCATTGAGAGAAACACAATGAGCAAAGAATGGTAATATTTGTTTTACAAGCTCACTTCTCTTATTTTAAAAAGTAGTTGTGTTGAAAAACCTTTTACTGGAAGCTTTACACTTCACTTTAAGAAAAGATAGAGGAAGAAGTCCTTTCAAGGTTTCCAAAAAAAAAGACATGGAAAAAGGTAAATGTTCAGAATTCAACATAATTCCTGTTGGGCCCTTTTTCTGTTTGTTTGTTTTGTTTTGTTTGTTGTTGGTTTTTTTTTTTTTTTTTTTTTTTCTTTTTGCGGTATGCGGGCCTCTCACTGTTGTGGCCTCTCCCGTTGCGGAGCACAGGCTCCGGATGCGCAGGCCCAGCGGCCATGGCTCACGGGCCCAGCCGCTCCGCGGCATATGGGATCCTCCCAGACCGGGGCACGAACCCGTATCCCCTGCATCGGCAGGCGGACTCTTAACCACTGCGCCACCAGGGAGGCCCTGATGTTGTTTTTTTAATATCTTATTAGGGACAAAGAGAAGGTATGCGTCAAGATACTTAGTTTTACTTTGCTTGATTGATGAAACCTGTTGTGGTTTTCATTTCACATGGAGGATTTCTCGTGTAACATATTCCCATGAAAATCATTAAGATAGTTCTGTATATTTCCAGTGAAATGGGAAAGGTTGTTAATTGGCCAATGTTGATAGTTTATTTACATAAATCATGACCCCATTAACTAAATATTCTCTTCCTAAATGGCAGCAATTTTAGACCTGAATTATCTAAATAATTGACTCAATTTTTCATTTTAGCTTGCCATTGTACACACAACCTTTGACTTTAAGATGAATATGAGCTTTTGTAAATTTAGCTGACATTACCAAATTACTTATTTTCTTAGTGATTTTTATCTAATTAGAGTCTTAATCTGAAATAACTTATTTTCCTTAACCCCACAGCAAGTCACTGCTGACTTTATGCTTTAAACTCCAAAATATACAACAGATATCAGTAAGATGTTGGCTGGCTTACTAGAACTCAGTTGGAAAATGTAAGAAGGCTTTTTTCAAAAATAAAACAAGGTTGCAGACAATCATGCATTCTTTGAATAGACTGGAGTTAAAGCAAATTTAAAGAGCTTGTTTTCAATGGTATTTGTGACTACTGGTTGCTTTTTAACATTGGTTCCTTATTGAATAGTATAAGAAAAATGAAGAAAATTATGTTTTTATTTATTTATTTTCCAGAAAAACAAGCCATTTGACTGTGGAATTTGTTTGCCTGTTTTCAGTTGATTTTCTTAAGTCTTAGTCTTAAATGATTTTTTTTTCTTTTTTATCTCCAGTGGAATGGGAGGCAAGTGTTCTTTCCTGCTGTTTTATGGCTGGTATTCCCACTGACATAGACAGCGGTAATTAGTCAGAGCAAAAATACGAATAGAGTACTGAGATGTGAACTTTCCCAGCCGACCAAAAAAGATCTGTAATTTTTACTTATCTGGAGCTAGAGCTTGAGTTTCTTATTTTTCTTCTCACCAACTGTCCCCTGAGTATAGATCCTTCAAAAATAATGTCATGTTTTATTAATCGTATCATTTTTGCATTTATGGTATGTGCAATAACTTTTACTTATATTTCTAAATTAGCTGACCTTATCTGGGGCTCTTTAAGTTGTTCATCTCTGGTGGTTTGTGGATCATCTACCAGTAGCAGAAGTTCCGGGAGTGGTTGGAAATATGCAGATTTCTATCCTGTCAGCCCCAAGACATAAATTAAATTGTGGGTTCTGACTGAGAAATTTTCTCTTACAAAAGTAATGTGATTCTTTTGTTCTCTCTCTCTCTCTCTCTCTCTCTCTCTCTCTCTATATATATATATATATATATATAATTGAGATGAATATAATCTTATATATAACTTTTCTTAATACATAAAAATATATCTTTTCTTATTTATATTATATATACAACTATATACATTTACAGATATATATGTGACTTGTAGTTGAAGTATTACTTTGCATTTGATTTCATAAATATTATACAAGCATTTCAGTAATGCTTGCCATTTTCAATTAGCTTTATATTAAGCAAGAGACCTGAGAGGATGTCTCATAATCACTGATTACTGATGTTAAAAACCATTCATTGGGGGCTTCCCTGTTGACACAGTGGTTGAGAGTCCACCTGCCGATGAAGGGGACATGGGTTCGTGCCCCCGTCTGGGAAGATCCCACATGCCACGGAGCGGCTGGGCCTGTGAGCCATGGCTGCTGAGACTGCGCGTCCAGAGCCTGTGCTCCGCAACAGGAAAGGCCATAACAGTGAGAGGCCCGTGTACTGCAAACAAACAAACAAACAAAAATCATTCATTGGGGCTTCCCTGGTGACGCAGTGGTTGAGAG
The DNA here is from genome assembly GCF_025265405.1 of Mesoplodon densirostris. NCBI lineage: Eukaryota > Metazoa > Chordata > Mammalia > Artiodactyla > Ziphiidae > Mesoplodon > Mesoplodon densirostris. The sequence goes on from NC_082661.1 coordinate 91,171,727, forward strand.
TCCGCCTGCCAATGAAGGGGACACGGGTTCGTGCCCCGGTCCGGGAAGATCCCACATGCCACGGAGCGGCTAGGCCTGTGAGCCATGGCCGCTGGACCTGCGTGTCCGGAGCCTGTGCTCCGCAATGGGAGAGGCCACAACAGTGAGAGGTCCGCGTACCGCAAAAGAAACAAAAAGAAAAACAAAAAAACATTCATTGAAGGGCTAGTTGGAGTCTGTATTAGTTTCCTAGGGTTGCTGCAACAAAGTACCAATAACTTGGTTGCTTAAACAACAGACATTTATTCTCTTACAGTTTTGGAGGTAGAAATACAAAGATCAAGGTCTTATGGTCTTGTCAACTGAAAGAAAAAGTGCACAACCTAAGAGTTGTGAGTTTCAGTTTTATTGGGGATCTCACTGAGGACAACAGCCCAGGAAAAAGCCTCTTGGATAGTTCTGAAGAACTGCTCTAGAGAGGTTGGGAGAGATACCAGTATATATAAAACCAGTATATATGATTTTGTCTAAGGAATCTATGCAGTCAAGCATACATCTCAGTTAAAAAGTTACTGAGTTACTGTTAGTCACAAGCAACAGATATCTCAGTTGATGATTTTAGTGCTTTTCTATGCATGGGAAGATGCAAGAATCTGGATTCACCAATTTTTTTTTTCTTTTTTGCTGAGATATCTGTAACTATCTAAGGGACCTGTTTTTCCAAAGCACATGGTGCCTTATCCAGGTTTTCATCCTAAATTCCTTTCAGGGTGCACTGTCGGTCAATGACTGCAAAGGCTAATGACTTAATCCTTGTAGAACCAAATGATGAGCAACATTCTTTGCTTTATAGTCTAATGTTTGTGGCATCCCACAATTCATATTTTGAAACCCTACCACCCCATGTGAAGTATTGCTTCCTTTGGAAAGTAATTAGGATTAGATGAGGTCATAAGTGTGGAGCTCTTATGAATGGGACTAGTGCCCTTGTAAGTGTCATGAGAGAGTTTGCTTCCTCTCTCCTCTCCTTATGATGATAAAATGTGAAGTCAGCAGTCTTCAACCCAGAAGAGGGTATACACCAGAACCTGTCCATGTTAGCACTCTGATTTTGAGCTTCCAGCCTCCAGAACTGTGAGACATAAATCTCTGTTGTTTATGAATGTTGAGGGTTTAGCTAACCTACTCCATAATAGTGCTGCCTCAACATTCATTTTGTGTAGTTAAGCAGCTCTAAGGGCCTTGAACTGTCACTAGCCCCTCCCTCAAGTGCATGCCCTAGATAACAGCCTACAGAGTCCCAAGTAAGTGTAAGTTCCTTATATGACACCCACAGTGCACCTGGTGATAGTCTCCCTTGCGTCCTAACTCCTTCTTCTTATACACCTATTATATAATATCCCCCGAAAGCTTACCAAAACTCTGCTTTTCTTGGTTTGAATTGACCAATTCCTCAAAGTACTCCACCCTTGGACCTTAAGAGAGCCATGTGCTTCAGGTCTTGCTGGTCACACTTTGCCTGCAGCCTGGCTCCACCTCCCCATGTGGCCCCTCAAGGCCTGCTGTGCTCCTCCAGGACCTGTGAGTAATAAACACTATTTCACTTTCCCTTGTGGTCTTTATTGAACTGCTCATCATCTGACGCCTTAATTAAGACTCTACTTAACAAACGTTAATTTAAAAAAATCACAACATCAAATCACCCAGTTCATGGAATTTTTGTTATAGCAGGCCGAACTGACTCAGGCACAAGGGGTGGGAAGAACCGTGTTCTCTCTGAAGGCTGTATGGGAGAATCCTTCCTTGCTTCTTCTAGCTTTTGGTGTTTGCCTGAAATCTTTGACATTACTTGGCTTGTAGTTGTATCCTTTCTATTTCTGCCTCTGTCTTCATCGCTTTCTACCTTGTGTGTTCAAATTTCCCTCTTCTTATAAACCCTCTAATCACTATATTGGGGTCCACTCTCATTCAGTACAAGTTCATCTTAACTTAATTACATCTACAAAGCTGCTATTTCCAAATAAGGTCACATTCACTGGTACCAGGGCTAGGATTAGAATATATATTGTGGGGAGATGCAAGTCAATCTACAATGGCATCTGTATACATCATATCAAAATAAATAAGCAAAGGATGATATTAGTCAAGAGTTTTTTATTTTTTCTAACATCTGTCTAGTGTTAAAGTAGATGAAGTTCTTTTTAAAAATATGAGGAATAGATTTTTTAAAAATTTCTATAATAGTTCTTCATTGATTTTTTCCCCTACTGATAGAAAGTTGAAACCTAAGGAAATAAAACCAAACAGAAGTAGCAAGCAAATAATACTCTCCAGGGGTTTGTAATTGAATTATAGAGATAAAGTATTCATACATGGAATAATTAACAAAACAAGCATAGCATCCTATGATTACTGATAAAACTGAGTGATAGAACATTATTTTGGAAGTAGGCAAGTAGAGGTGGTAGCACTCAATTGAGGAAAAGAAGGTAAATATACAGAGTTAATAAGGAACACAATTTATTCTGATAACCATGAGGACATTCGTGTAGCTGCAATAATTTTGGTATGTGTTAGATATGTTTCAAAACAATATTAGGGTAATAAATTATAATCAATTAATGAAAACCTTGAATTCAAAGTTAATAATTTCAGATTTTAACCTATAACTGATGCCATGGTCTAATCTTTTCCCTAACAAACTGGGACCACTGGCTTTTATCACAACTGTAGTCACACGCCAATCCCTAGCTTTGTGATTGATTTTAAGTATTGTCTTTTTACCAGTGACTTCACTAACCAAGTTGGTTGCTCCTGATTTGTTTCTTAAAATTGGGACTTTAGTTAATTTTCTGGGACTCTACTTTATTGATGTGTCTGATACCTCAGGTCTTCTTTAAGACCAGGAAGCTACATTGCTCTTGCTAGTGTCGTCTCTAAGAATTTTAGCTTTGATTTTAAGCCCAAGCTCAAATGACTAAGGCTATACTGATCAAATTAGGTGGCAAAAATGACCTAACCTGCAAGCCTAAATTTTATTTTTTAATATGGCTTATTTCCCCTTTCTGTGTACCCTTTTCTTGGGGTGTAAGCTACATTGTCTTGGTCAGGAATACCAACCCACTGGCAATGGAATTTATATGAGACTTAATATCCTTTCAGTAACTACTATTAGGAATCTCCACAAACATTTGTTCTGCCATAGGTCTCCATTTCCCTACATGCTTTTGCTATAAGCAACCAGAAAATGCCTTGCTTTTTTATATATCTCCCTACTAACTATCTTATATTGATAACTTCTTGCCCATAGCCAATTTCAATGGGATCCATTACATTTTCCATAAAACATTTAGAAATGGAAATGGAGGCTGTTTACTTAAAGATCAGAGACTCCTAAGGAAAAAAACCACGGAGAAACCACTCATATTCTTCATATTCTCACTCTTCAAACAGATGTGGTTGGATGACAGAGGGGGCTTTAATCCCTTACTTGAGTTGTGGCTAAACTGTCATGCCCAGTTTTCATTACTTGGCTTGTTCATAGGGGAAAAGTTGAAACTGTGTTGGGTTTCAAAGCATCTTCTGGACCAATAAACTATGTACTGCAGCACACCATGCTCTGGGTGGGACTCAGCACCCTAGAACACTGCTGACTCTCTCCAATTCATTAGAAACAAGCTGCTTCTGATTGATCCAACTGTAACAGGACCATTAACTTAAAGCAAAATATTAATTATCATTGACTTATTTACCATTAAGAACTTGACAGAAGAATGGGAAATATAAAATCATTGAATTTAAAGCTTTTGCTTAAGAGAAAAATGTCAAAATTCAGAAGTCTTTTAGTTTGACCTCTTTGACCAATGCAAAATAATTCTTAATTCTTTATACTTTGTGTGTGTGTGTGTGTGTGTGTGTGTGTGTGTGTGTATGTGTGAAGGTACGTTTTTATTTTTCTTGGGTAGTTACCTAGGAATGAACTTGCTGGGTTATATGGTAATTGTGTTTGTCAATTTCAAGGAGCTTCTAAACTCTTTTCTAAAGTGTCTGACACATTTTACTCCCACCAGCAATGAATAAGTGTTCTAATTTCTCGACATCCTCACCAATATTTGTTATTGTCTTTCTTTTTTATTATAGTCATCTGGTGAAGTATTGATAGTATGTCATTGTGGGTTGTTTTTGTTTTGTTTTGTTTTGTTTTTTATATGTTTTTTGAAACAAATCCATTCACAGTAAAAACCTTAATAAGGTTTGATTTTTGTGTCTTTTTTTTTCAAAGGAAGAAATGCATAAATACATTTTGTTATTGGTTGAATTGTGTCCCCCGAAAATAGATGTTGGAAGTCCTAACTTCTTGTTCCTGCAAGGTAACCTCATTTGGAAGTAGTCTTGGCAATGTAATCAAGTTATTATGAGGTCATTAGGGAGGTATCTAACCCAATATGACTGGTAACTTAGTAAGAATATGGAAGTTGGGACACAGATATTTGTAGGGAGCAGAATTCCACGTGAAGACACGGACAGCCATGTGATGTGGAGGCAAATTGGAATGAGGCATGTACACGCCAAGGAATGCCAAGGATTGTCTGCAAACACCAGAAGCTAAAAGAGGTAAGGAAGTATTCTTCCCTGCAGATTTCAATGGGAGTGTGGCCCTGCTGACACCTTGATTTTGAACTTCTAGCCTCCAAAACTATGACACAATAAACATGTGTTGTTTTAAGCCACCTAATTTATGATACTTTATTACAACAGCTTTTGGAAACAAATATACTATTCTAAAAAAATTTCCAAATCACTAACTGTTTATTTCCTCTAAATAAATTAATTTCAAACAGAAATATAAAAAAGTGGTAATAGATTTGTGAAGTCCTAACATAAGATAGGTGCTGGAAACCACTGAGTGTTTTTAAACAGGAATTGACATGATAAGCTTGGCGTTTTAGATATATGTTTGAAACTGTTTGGGACTTTAAAATAGATTAATTAAGTAGAACTAGATACATTGTGAAAGGAATAGAAGGAAGGAAAAAGGAAGGAACATATAATACAAATGTTGAAAAGAATGAAGAAATGAAGGAAGTTACCCAAATAAATAGTGATAAGATGTAAAGCAATGATGATGATGAAATTGGAAATAAGAATGGCAAAAATTGGATTTGAGAATAATTTTAAAAGAAGAATTGATAAAATTTATGCACAAAATATACATATTTACATTAATTTAGGAAATAAAAAAGGGCACAGTTAACCACGGTATTCCAAATTTGAGTGAGAAAAAAATAGTTCACTTGATAATGTATTGTAGACATTTGTAAGTTTATTTGGATGAGATACAAAGGAGAAAATAGTTATATTTTGATATATTGGACTTAAGATTAGTTGACTGTGTCAGTTAGATACTGAATTCAGAAAGTAGTTGCACAGACCTGGAAAACAGAGGTATGAGTGGGACACAAGTTGGGACAGGGCTGCCTTGCAGTGGGCAAATATTAACAGGCATCTTGGTTTCTCAAGGCTCATCTACTACTTTGCTCTGTCATTCTTAAACTTTGATTCCCCCTCTCATGTTTTCAAGGTGGCTTTTAGAACCCCAGCCTTCATATCAAAATTCCAGACAGGAGGAAGGGTAAAAAGGAAGAAGTATAAGGGATAAGGGGCATGTCAATTCTGTCACTATTTAAAAGTTTTTTTTTTTTTCCAGAAACTACATTGAACCATACACCTATATATCACCTACTTTCAGAGAAGGAGGGGAAAGCTAGATGCCAGTGGGGCATAAGAGCAGAAGCAGATATTGAGTCAGTAACTAGGAATCTCTGCTGCTTTGACATCCTTGCTTGTGCAGTTTATTTAATTATTGAAATATGATCTAATTCTGATTCATTGCCACTGAATTAGCTCCAGTGCTTTAAATATTTTCCTTTTCTGACATTTTAGAGAAAGCCTGTAGAATCAAGTTAGTAAGTCATGAAATACAGTAAGTTTTTGTCTAAACATTTGCTTGTTTATATGCTTTTGTGTATATTTCTGTTTCTTAAAGAGTGATATAAATCATTTTTGTCATCTGTTTTCAGTAGTCTATATTTTTTATATCTTACATTAACATAGACAAAAGTTGACTTTATCCTAAAGCTGTGAATCCGTAAAGTTATTTTATCTTTGAATATAATTCATTTTTTTTGTATTCTACTTGTCAACACACAACAAAAAGAGCAAATAGTGACTTTTCAAAACATGCATCGTTTGACTGTTTTGCTCAGTATATTATGAGAGCATAATATCCTAAATTATGTCAATTACATTTAACTATAATTTCCCATTGTACAGAAAAAAACTATTTTCTTTTACACATATTCAAATAAAATATAACAAAACAGAAACAGCCTCAAGATATAGAGAACAAACTATTGGTTACCAGAAAGGAGGGGATGGGGGGGAGGGACAAAATAGGGGAAGGGGATTAAGAGGTACAAACTACCAGTTAAAAAATAAAGAAGTCACAAGGATGTAAGGTAAAGCACAGGGAATATAGTTAATATTTTATAACTTTGTATGGTATATAATCTATAAAAATATTGAATCACTATTGTACACCTGAAAGTAATATAATATTGTAAGTCAAACGTATTTAGATAAAGAAAAAAAGAAAACAGAATAATTTTACAGTTTATTCAGCATTCACTCAAAATATTTATTTAATTCTTTCTGAGTGTCAGACATTCTGCTCAACAGTAAAGATAGATTCAATGGTAAAAAACAAAAACAAAACCAAATTGAGAATCAATACTTTCCAAGATGTTTGTGCCAGGGTAAGTTATTTCATTTTGGGGTCCAAATATGTATGCATGTATATACATACATATCTATATCCATCTATCTATCTATCTATCTATCTATCTATCTATCTATATTTGTTCATAATTTTCTTGGTGCAATGTAAACATAGTATAAAGATAGAGACAGCGTGGCATGGAGGTAAAGGTGCTGACTCATATTTGCACTGGTTAGTGCTTGTCTGGACCACACATTTAGCCTGTGATTTCATACTGGGTGGTGGTGTGTGTCAGGATGAATTGACCCTCCTGCAGAAAGTGACTAAAAGTAAAAAAACAATAATAACAACAGTAAATTTAGAAAATACTTTCAGAAATATTTTCTAATGTAGAGTTCAGTAGTTTGCCCTTACACTCATAATTCTTGATCTGTTTAAAATATGTCTTATCTGTTATTCATCATGTTACTTCACAGGAGCCCTTTTAACTCTCATCTAATTTTACTAAATGTAGTGTAGATTCAACTGGCACGCTAGCAAATGTTCAGAAACATAACTCTATTTGGAATTTTTTGAGTTGGCACAAAGAGTAAGATAATGAGACAAGTGCAGATTTATGGCCTTCTGCCTCAAACCCCCATATTCATTTGAAATTTAATTTAAGAGGATAGTCTTAAAACATACATGTATAAAAATTTGCCTATATTAGAAGTATAAAGTCCATAATAACACATTTAAAATTTAAGCAATTAGCTAATCTACATGGATTAACATAAAATTAAATTTGAAAGCATGCCTTATATAAATAAAAGTCTAAGTTAATGCCAAAAGTTTAACTTATTCTTTGTTCTTAAAAAACATTGGCAGCATATACGTGACTGAAATGTGAAAGTTTTGAAATAGAGGGAAAATTATTTTATCAGTTTTCTACTTAATGCTATGTATTAAAAGACACAGATTCAATGTGATTATATATAGCAACATATGTTGTAATTCAAAGGCCGAGAAATTCTATTTCTAATTTGTACACATATTACAATTTGGTTACTTCCAGTATATTAAATTGTAGGATTAGTAGTGTCCTATAGAAGCAGAAACTTTTTATGAATTATGTGTAACAAGGTCAGCCACTTAAGGAAGTCCTAAAACACAAAAAGGTTGTGATGATACTGAATTATATCAGTCATCTTCAAGTGAACAGATGAGATATTATCAGATAGTAAAAACCAAAAACCAAAAGCCAAGTGTTTCATTGATGTTATAATTCAAATAATTCTATCATTGTGATCACTAAATCAAGAGTAAGCATTTGTCCTATTAAACAACTTATAGTTTTGTTATAGACATGACTAATATGAGTTATGGATAAAGTAAAGAAAATGTAAATAAGGTTAGAGGGCTTGGTGGGGAAATATTTTTTGCTTTTAGAGAAGCTCAAGGATTAGTCTCATCATCAACTGATTTTCATCTGCAAGATTTCAAGCTTTACATCCTGACCTGATCTGAACCAAAGCAAAATGAAAATTTATGTAACTTGGGAAATTGCTCTTTCCAAGGAACATGTGATTAAAAAAATAAAGCTACACATGTTCTCAGTTATAAGACAAAGACACACACCTAAAAAATTACACAGTTTAATTGATAGAATTTCATTTTAAAGAGAGGTGAATTTCTTTTTTTTCATAAATTTCTTTTTATAAATATTATTTATTTTATTTTCTCTCTTTTTTTGGCTGCTGAGTGTCTTAGTTGCAGCACAGGGGGTCTTAATTGATAGAATATTGACTGATTCCAGGTTCTTTCTTCCAGAAGAGCAGAGGTTATAGCATCTCAAAGGGTGAGTATTACACATAAAAGCCATGGTGAAGCCCAGCTCCACTGTGTGACTTCTCTGATAGCTAAATGTGGAGGGATTTTAAAAAGCATTATGTGAAATAATGTATATAAAACATGCAACAAGTGTTTGAAAAGTTAGCTATTATTAGTATCTTCATTATAAAACACAAGATTAATTTGTAGAAAATAATCTGCCATAAGTATTTATATACATTAATTACATCTGGGAGCTTCCTATTTAATGTTATATTAATAGTGGCCCTATTACAGTTTTGATCATTTCTACTACCCTTGATTTTTGAATTAGTATTACTTAATTCAGTAGAAATTAAATATGATAAAGAAAATGAGTAGATGTTTGAGTTCACCAAATTTTTAAAACTATTTTTATTAAACTCAGTTAAGATATTGGTGAAATATGATCAACATCTTCCCTCTGGTTGGCAAGAAAAATAATGGCTATGTTTTACATAAATGTTTTTGTAATTTACCTACAATTGGCAATCCATTCATAGGTTGAATGACCATTAAGGAGTATGTGGGTGATAAAATAGTTTGAGACATGATATTGTAACCACAGTGATTTGCTCTCAAATATCTGTGAAGGAGTAGATACGATTAATATTGTCTTTAGTAAACACAAGATTAATTTACAGAAAATAACTTGATGTACCAGTTACAAAATATCCAATCCATGGTTATATACAACAGTGCTCTTCATGTGCTTTAAGTCTGTGAACAATTTAATAGAACAAAAGATCCCAGGAATCATATATCTTGCTAGCAATAGGAAAAAAGATTATGTGTTGATTAATTGGCATAATCCACAGAATAAAGTCTACATTTAATTATAAATAGAAGAATTCATTCCAATCTCCAATTGTTTCTATCCTAAATTAAACCCAAATGATCAAGACACTAGTTTGCAAATCATAGATATTATTTTACACGCTGTGGAAGAAACAATCTTATTTGTTTGGTCAGTCTACCTCAATTCAGGGTCAATATTTTCTGCACTATATATTGTATATTATATAAATATAATTATAAATAATTTCCTACTCAATAACAAAAATTATAAAAACATATCCAAATAGTCAAGTTATAAAATTATATGAAGATATTAAATTTATATGATTTTATATATAAAATATATATTGAAGATTTTTAAAATTTATATGAAAATTTTAACTGTTAAGTGTGTTTGTTTTTTGTATACTAAGTATTTAAACTTTAGCAGGGAAATTATAATTTTCAAGGAATTAAAAGTAAAAACTTTGGAGAGAGAACATAAGTAACAGAATGGTAAATAACAGGGAAATATCACAATAAGAAGGGACACAAGGGGACATATTCTAGAAGGATTCAAAATACAGTTTCCAAATAAAATAAAAGTGCCAAGTTAAATTTGAATTTCAGATAGTTAAAAAATATTTTTATTATAAGAATGTCCCATGCAATGTTTGTGACATACTTATATTAAAAGGTATTTTTTAACATCTTTATTAGAGTATAATTGCTTTACAATGGTGTGCCAGTTTCTGCTTTATAACAAAGTGAATCAGTTATACATATACATATGTCCTCATATCTCTTCCCTCTTGCATCTCCCTCCCTTCCACGCTCCCTGTCCCAACCCTCTAGGTGGTCAAAAAACCACCAAGCTGATCTTCCTGTGCTATGTGGCTGCTTCCCACTAGCTATCTATTTTACATTTGGTAGTGTATATGTGTCCATGCCACTCTCTCACTTTGTCCCAGCTTACCCTTCCTCCGCCCCATATCCTCAAGTCCATTCTCTAGTAGGTCTGCATCTTTATTCCTGTCTCAACCCTAGGTTCCTCTGACCTTTTATCTTTTTCTTTTTTTAGATTCCATATATATGTGTTAGCATACGGTATTTGTTTTTCTCTTTCTGACTTACTTCACTCTGTATGACAGTCTCTAGGTCCACCCACCTTACTACAAATAACTCAGTTTCATTCCTCTTTATGTCTGAGTAATATTCCATTGTATATATGTACCACATCTTGTTTAGCCATTCATCTGTTGATGGACACTTAGGTTGCTTCCATGTCCTGGCTATTGTAAATAGAGCTGCAATGAACATTTTGGTCATGGCTCTTTTTGAATTATGGATTTCGCAGGGTATATGCCCAGTAGTGGGATTACTGGGTTGTATGATATTTCTATTTTTAGTTTTTTAAGGAACCTCCAAACTGTTCTCCATAGTGGCTCTATCAATTTACCTTCCCACCAACAGTGCAAGAGGGTTCCCTTTTCTCCACACCCTCTTCCGCATTTATTGTTTGTAGATTTTTTGATGATGGCCATTCTGACTGGTGTGACATGATATCTCACTGTGGTTTTGATTTGCATTTCTCTAATGATTAATGATGCTGAGCATTCTTTCATGTGTTTGTTGGCAATCTGTATATCTTCTGTGGAGAAAAGTCTATTTAGGTCTTCTGCCCATTTTTAGATTGGCTTGTTTGTTTTTTTTGATATTGAGCTGCATGAGTTGCTTGTATGTTTTGGAGATTAATCCTTTGTCAGTTGCTTCATTTGCAAATATTTTCTACCATTCTGAGGGTTGTCTTTTGGTCATGTTTATGGTTTCCTTTGCTGTGCAAAAGCTTTTAAGTTTCACTAGGTCCCAATTGTTTATTTTTATTTTTATTTCCATTTCTCTAGGAGGTGGGTCAAAGAGGATCTTGCTGTGATTTATGTCATAGAGTGTTCTGTCTATGTTTTCCTCTAAGAGTTTGATGGTGTCTGGCCTTATATTTAGGTCTTTAATCCACTTTGAGTTTATTTTTTTGTATGGTGATAGGGAGTGTTCTAATTTCTTACTTTTGCATGTACCTCTCCAGTTTTCCTAGCACCACTTATTGAAGAGGCTGTCTTTTCTCCACTGTATATTCTTGCCTCCTATAACAAAGATAACATGACCATATGTGCATGGGTTTATCTCTGGGCTTTCTATCCTGTTCCATTGATCTATATTTCTGTTTTTGTGCCAGTACCATACTGTCTTGATTACTGTAGCTTTGTAATATAGTCTGAATTTAGGGAGCCTGATTCCTCCAGCTCTGTTTTTCTTTCACAAGATTGCTTTGGCTATTCAGAGTCTTTCATATTACCATATAAATTGTAAAATGTTTTGTTCTATTTCTGTGAAAAATGCCAGTGGTAGTTTGATAGGTATTGCATTGGATCTGTAGATTGCTTGGGGTACTATAGTCATTTTCACAATGTTGATTCTTCCAATCCAAGAACATGGTATATCTCTCCATCTATTTGTATCATCCTTAATTTCTTTCATCAGTGTCTTATACTTTTCTGCATACAGGTCTTTTGAGAAGCATACACATACACACTCACAAAAAGAGAAAAAAGGGAAAAAATATATATATCGTTGCTCCCAAAGTCCATCTCCTCAATTTGGGATGATTCGTTGTCTATTCAGGTATTCCACTGATGCAGGGTACATCAAGTTGATGGTGGAGATTTAATCCACTGCTCCTGAGGCTGCTGGGAAAGATTTCTCTTTCTCTTCTTTGTTTGCACAGCTCCCAGGACTCAGCTTTGGATTTAGACCCACCTCTGCATGTAGGTCGCCTGAGGGCATCTGTTCTTTGCTCAGACAGGACAGGATTAAAGGAGCAGCTGATTTGGCGGCTCTGGCTCACTGAGGCCCGGGGGAGGGAGGGGTATGGATGCGAGGCGAGCCTGAGGCAGCAGAGGCCACCATGATGTTGCACCAGCCTGAGGTGTGTGGTGTGTTCTCCTGGGGAAGTTGTCCCTGGATCACGGGACCCTGGCAGTGGCGGGCTGCACAGGCTCCTGGGAGGGGAGGTGTGGATAGTGACCTGTGCTTGCACACTGGCTTCTTGGTGGTGGCAGCAGCAGCCTTAGCATCTCATGCCTGTCTCTGGGGTCCGCGCTGATAGCTGCGCTCGCGTCCGTCTCTGGAGCTCCTTTAAGCAGCTCTCTTAATCCCCTCTCCTCATGCGCCATGAAACAAAGAGGCAATAAAAAGTCTCTTGTCTCTTTGGCAGCTCCAGACCTTTTCCCGGACTCCCTCCTAGATAGCTGTGGCGCACTAGCCCCCTTCAGGCTGTGTTCACGCCGCCAACCCCAGTCCTCTCCCTGGGATCTCACCTCTGAAGCCTGAGCCTCAGCTCCCAGCCCCGCCCGCCCCAGCGGGTGAGCCGACAAGCCTCTCGGGCTGGTGAGTGCCGCTCGGCACTGATCCTCTGTGCGGGAATCTCTCCGCTTTGCCCTCCGCACCCCTGTGGCTGCGCTCTCCTCCATGGCTCCGAAACTTCCCCCTCTGCCACCCACAGTCTCCGCCCGCGAAGGGCCTTCCTAGTGTGTGGAAACCTTTCCTCCTTCTCAGCTCCCTCCCAGAGGTGCAGGTCCCATCCATATTCTTTTGTCTCTGTTTTTTTCTTTTTTCTTTTTCCCTACCCAGGTACGTGGGGAGTTTCTTGCCTTTTTGGAGGTCTGAGGTCTTCTGCCAGCGTTCAGTGAGTGTTCTGTAGGAGCTGTTCCACATGTAGATGTATTTCTCATGTATTTGTGGGGAGGAAGGTGATCTCTGCTTCTCACTCTTCCGCCATCTTGAAGCTCCTCCTTTTGGTTTTTCTTAAATACAAATTTAACTAGGCATCCTGTATTTTTGTTTGCTACATCTGGCATTTATTCTTGAAACAATTTTTCAAGGAAACAGAATAAAAGGAAATAGAAATTTAAAATGCTAAATAAATTAAAAAATACAGGGTGACTGAAATATGTGTGGGCATTTTAAATGCTGTCATTTAAAAATAAAATTCATACTATTATCTAAAAATAAAACTTTTTTCAAGTCAAAAAGTCATGTACGAGATGATTATATTTTTACATCACAAATAGAATATCAGGGAGAACATTTATTTATATGTTCACCCTTTATGTATTTTCTGAATATTTCACGTCAACTGTTTTGTTTGTTTGTTTGTTTTGCGGAACATGGGCCTCTCACTGTTGTGGCCTCTCCCATTGTGGAGCACAGGCTCAGGACGTGCAGGCTCAGCATCCGTGACTCATGGGCCTAGCCTCTCTGTGGCATGTGGGATCTTCCCGGACCGGGGCACGAACCCGTGTCCCCTGCATTGGCAGGAGGCCTGTCAACCACTGCACCACCAGGGAAGCCCTGTCAACCATTTTAACTATCAGTTTAATATGATGTTAACAGGAATAAATTAATTGGTAAAATAGAGGTGAGTTTTTTGCTAAGAATTTAGTTTCTAGAGAAATGTCATTTGCCTGCAAATGACTGGATGTCTTTTTACATTCAAATATTCTTTATTTATTAACAGACCATTTTTCTTTATCAATTATGGCATTTGAAAACATTAATTGAATTACTGTTTATAAATACAGATGCTACAAACAGGCCAAAGACTCTGAAATTGCTGATTACAGAGTTTACAAGTAATTATACGTATTTTTTAAAAAGTCAAAAATACAGCTGCTATGTTTATTTGCTAATGCTCAAAAGGAAATATTTATGTTAATTTTGTTTCAATCTGAAGCTATGTTACTGAGAAAGCCATACAGAAAATTGGTTCTATTTTTTTTAATTTACATATATTATTTCATATTCACTAAGCAACCTCTCTAGACCTAAGCATGTAATGCATCTTAAGGCATCAACAAATTACAACTTAACATTTTTCTTTGTGTCTTCTAAGACTAACACATTCACACGTTCAGAAAGATAAAAGGAGAGAGAGCAAGAGATGCTCTTTCATTTACATTTAAAAATAATGTATGGTCTAAAGCAGGGTTTCATAAACTTGGTAATTGTGACATTTTGAGTCAGATTATTCTCAGAGTGTGGTGGTGGTTAAACTGTGCATTATAGGATATTTAGAAGCATCCTTGGGTTCAGCCCACTAGGTGTCAATAGCACCCCCCAAGTTGGAACAGTCACAGATGTCTTTAGACAAAGCCGGATAGTGGTTTAGAGGACAAATTTGCCTATGGTGCTTTAATATATCAATTTAGCCATTTATTTAATCATTACTAACACTGATAATAATAACCCTATTTATTTAGGGCTCAGTACATGCTAGTTATACATGATGTCTAATCATCATACACAAATGCAATTCGTCTTATTTTTTAAATTACTTGTTTTTAGAACATTCTAAGATTCACAACAAAATTGAGGGACAGTACAGAGATTTCCCATATACCCTCTGCTTCCACACGTGCATAACCTCTCCCATTATCAGCATCCCCCACCAGAGTGGTACATTTTCTACAATTGATGAACCTACACTGGCACATCATCATTACCCAAATTTCACAGTGTACATTAAGGTTCACTCAGTGTTGTACATTCCATGGGTTTGAAAAATGTATAACATGTATCAATCATTATGGTATCACACAGAATATTTTTACTGCCCTGAACAACTTCCACTTTCTACCTATTCATCAACCTCCCACTCCTCAACCCCTGGCAACCACTCATCTTTTTACTATCTTCATAATTTTGCCTTTTCCAGAATGTTATATAGTTAGAAATATATAGAACATAACCTTCTTATATCAGCTTATTTCACTTAACAATATGCATTTAATGTTCCTCCATGTATTTTCTTTTTTTTTCTTTTTTTCCTCCTTGTATTTTCATGGCTTGATAGTGCATTACTTTTTAGCACAAATTGATATTCCATTGTCTGGATGTACCACCGTTTACTTACCCATTTACCTACTCAAGGATCTCTTAGTTGCTTCCAGTTTTGGCAATTGTGAACAGAGTTGCTATAGACATCCATGTGCAGGTTTTTGTATGGATGTAAGTTTTCAACTCATTTGGGTAAAAGGATCACAATTGCTAGATCTTATGGTAAGGGTATATTTAGTTGTATAAGGACTTTGTAAAATTTTTTTATTGTTTCCTGGACATTTTGTCTACTCAGGTTGGATACTCAGAGCCCATTTAAATTATTTTATTTTATCAGGCAGTCATCTTCTTTAGATTTAATCTGCAGATCCTGGCCTTCTTTTGTGGGTTGTTCTAATGACAGTTAAAGTTTTGGAATTTTTGCAGTATGATTTTGGTCTGCCTGTTTTCTCTGGTGTTGCTGGGACCCCCATTGGTCTCTGCCATTGGTGCCTGAAATGACATTCCTGTGAGTTAGTATCCTCTCTAATCAACATGTTGCAGAAAAGCATTTATGCATGATATCCAGAGAAGAGGTAAATGACATAATCTGGAGGTGGTGCAGAGGGAACAAAATGTGGTTTTAGGGAAGAAATGTGTGTTTAAGTTTGTGTTTATACAATTAGAAAACATAATAATAAAACTAAATTCTGAAAACAAATTATGTTACTAATTTTTTTAGTGTTAGAAATGGTGGTGATTAAGGGAACCTAATTTTGTTAAGTTTCAAAATTGCCTACAGGAAGAAATTTAGTCGCCAGTAATGTACCAACTATAAACTTGTCACACAAATTTCTTGGGATTTTAAAAGCTTGTACTTAGGTATTATATTACTATTACCCATTTACATGACATTGTATTGCTTCATCAAAAAGAAAACATACTAAATAGTACAAATGACTAAGTAAATAAAGTAGGATGGTAATGAAATGTAAACACAAAACACAACTATAAGGGTCTTTAAATTTCAAAACAGGAAAGCTCCTCAGTCCACCTCTTTACCCCTCCTGAATTGATATAAATGGCTCACATAATATATGGAGTCAAATTATAATGTCATCTATTAATTAGCATTTGTCTTCAGGTCAATTGTGCATTTAGAAAAACAATAACAAAGAAATAAGGGAAGGTTAATCTTCATAACATTTTAAAACATACTGACTAAATAAGTTTCAAATTAAATTTAAGAACCACATTAACCTAGAAAAAACTATGTCTTAATAGCACATATCCACTTGAAAGAATTTAATTAATATTGAATATTATCTCATGACAAAATTAATTGCAGTCTCTGGGGTCTTGAAACATAAAAGAAAAAGCAGGAAATTCTTTGTCTAAAATTATACTAGAAGAAAAAATAATGTTGTTTAGAAATTGCCTGAGTTAAAGAGTCCTGTAGAACTTCTTCAGGTTAAACTACCTTTTAATTTCTGTACATCACCCAGACTGAATTTATTCATAAGAAATTTATTTGCAAAAAAAATTGATTATATAAAGTAGCTTGTAGAGGGACTAGTTACTTGTTACTCTCAATTCATTTGAATAAATTTAGTGGTGAGGAGGTAAAAAGGACAATTCTGCAAACCCTCCTGGGATCTTCAGTTAATGTCTGCAGTGAATGAGGAGAATTTTAGCTCAGGTAAACACGTGGCCCCTCGAGGTGTATGGTGAGGAACTTCATGGCCTCATCATTTGAGAAAGTGAAAGTCCTGCTCCTGTGACCTACTGTGCCCTGCTTAATCACCCCCATATTTCCCGTGAAGGGCAGAAGCATTCATCTACATCATGCTGTACATACATTTTTGTGACTGGCTTCCTTTGCTTAACATAATGTTTTTGAGAATCATCTATGTTAGTGCATGTATCAGTAGTTCATGTTTTTGTGGCAGTATAGTATTACACTGTATGAATATATCTCAATTTGCATAGTGTCCAGTTTTCAGTTATAAGAATAAAATTGTTATGAATGTTTTCAACTGTGTATTTTGGTGGAAGTATGCACTCAATTCTCATGCATCACATATATCTAGGAGTAGAATTTCTGGGAAATAGGGTAGGTATATATTCCTTTTAGTGGATTTGGATTATTGTATTTTCTTGATATACTGATTCTTTTACCAACATGAAATGTCCCTTTTTATCATCAAAATACTCCTTGATGTAAGATTGTTTTCCTCCCAATTTTAGCATAGCCACCCAGATTTTATTTTGGTTAGGATTTGCATGGCATATTTTCCCATAATTTTAACCTCTAGGTGATAGAGAAAGATACTTTTGGTAAACAGTATAGAAATGGGTCTTTTAAAAATTACTTATATATTTGGGTTTAAGTAAGCACCTTGATATTAGTTCTATATTTGTCCCATCAAGGCTTTTTATTTCTTTATTCTTCCGCATCTAATTACTATTGTATGAACAAGTACAATTTTATTGCACTTTATCTTTTAATTCACATTTGTGTGACTCTTAGCATTCTTTTTTCATTGATTACCCTAGAAATGAATACATCTTTATTACAGTCTACCTCAAATTTGTAGGGTTATATAACCAAAACAGTGCAAGAATATTTTAACAGTTTATTTATCCTATTCTTGCCCTTTTTTATTGTTATCATGTACTCTACTTTTACTTCTGGTAAAAATCCAAAATGCACTGTCTTTATTGTAGCTTAAGCAAGTAATAGTCTTTTATAATTAACTTTATATTTACTTTTTCTTGAGTTATTCATTTATTCTTACTCTTTCTTCCATCTGAAATCATTTTCCTTCAGCCTGATTAACTTCTTTTAATATTTCTTATAGTTCAGATACGCTGGCCATTTGCTATTTATTCACTACGTCTTGAAAACACTTGTGATTCAACTTCATTTTGGAAGATTATTGTCCCTGAGGTTGGTTTTTTTTTTCAATACATTAAGAATACATTTCAGATGGCAGTGATCTAGTTGACCTTGGCCACAACGAGGAGCCCTGAGTGGTTGTTGTGGAAAGAAGAAGGAGCCAGCCTGAGTGGAGCATAGTTCTGCGGGGTTAAAATTTAAAAAAAAATCAGTATTTTATGACTTCCACAGTTATCTTACTGCAAGAAATGTGTCTTCTTTCTCTGGTTACTCTTAAGATTGTTTCAATATCTTTGTTTTTCTTCAGTTTGACTATGATGTGAGAGGCTGTTTTCTTTGTATTTACCCTGCTTGAGTTTATCTTAATTTTTTTTTTTTTAATTCATGAGCTGGTATTTTTATCAAATTAGAAAAACCTCACCATTCTTTTATTAAAAATATTACTTCCATGTTGTTCTCTTTGTCTGGCATTCCAAGTACAGGTAGGTTAAACTTATTGATGATATCCCACATTTCTTTAATTTTTGATTTTTTTTTCATTATTTTTCTCTCGGCACTTTAGTTTGTGTATTTTCTCTTGACCAGTTTTTGACTTTATGAGTCTTGTATTCTTCAGTGTCTAGTCTGCTGTTAAATTCACATAATGACTAATTTGAGATATTGCATTTGAATTCAGGGAGTGTGTAGTTAATTATTTTGTGTTGATTCTAAATATTTGTTGAATGTTCTGTACTTTCATTCATTTTATCTATACTTCTATATTTTAAAACATAACAATTATAATTACTTTGAAGTTCTTGTCTGTTAATTTCAGTATTTAAACATTTGTGTATCTGCTTTTAATGACTATTTTATTTTTTAATCATCTTTGAATTATTCATGCTTCTCCATATATCTAGTAGTATTTAAATGTATGTTAATATTTTGTATAATACATTGTAGAGACTTTGGATTTGTTATTTCCCTGTAACACATATGTAGTTTTGTTCATCCAGCAATTAAATTACTGGCAGATTATTTATCCTGCTGAGACTTGGTTTAAAGTTTTGGTAAGGAGGATCTAATTCAGTTTTACCTTTGCTGCTACTGTGTACTCCCTTTCCTTTTGAGGCATGCTTTGCTCTCCTTTGCTGATTTTAAATAAATCACCTGAAGAGTCGGCAATGTCTTTCTGTTGTGGCTGGACCAGAACTATAACATTTCTCCAGCTCTGTACAAATTCTTGAATCACTTTTCATTTCGCAGATCACAGCAGATGTTCTATGCCAGATCTCCTTTGATGTCATCCGGTGGTGTATCCATAACTTAGGAGTTGGCCAAGGGCCAAGGAAAATCCTTTCAGATATTCTTGGAGTTCCTTCTTTGTGTAATCCTAGTGTTTTTTCAGTTGTATACTCCTATGTACAAAACCTTCTCAAGACTTTTCTGCTTAAAACAACAATATCCATTTATTTGGATATTACTGGATTCTACAGTCTGTGCAGGGCTCAATGAGACAGCTCAGCTTATATTTTCTTCATGTGGTATTTGCTGGGGTAGTTCCACTAGAGCTGGAAGATATGAGATGGCTTCACTCACATATCCGTTGTACTATCTTGTATATTTGGTGCATCTGGGTGTCCCTTTCTCTCTTTTTGTAATTTCTTAAGCTTCAGCATCTTTCTTTCTAAATGTTGCCATTCTCTAAAGCAGTGTAGTTGGAATTCTTAACCTGGCTATTGCCTTCCAAGGATACAATTAGAAACTACCAGGAAGGTCTCTTAAGGCATGAGTTCAGAAGACCAAGATAATCACATTTATTTCATTAAATTGCTAAAAATAAAAGTCACATGGTTAGAGAATACAAATGGAAGAGACAGGAATTCATTCTTAATGGAAGAAGCATATGTTTATAGGAATGGCCATTTTTGCAGGTAGTCTACAATGATTAACATCATAGTTAGAAAATATTATTTCTTTGGACTCAAGCTGAAATACAAGCTTTGCATTGCCTTATTCTTTGTTTGTTTATAGTGTTTTTATATATTAAAATGAGAGTCTTTAAACAGGTTTTTAGTACTATGTAGAATTCTGCCTCTAGACCATGTGGCCGCAAGCCTTTACCAAAGGTATGTTTTATTTCACTAATGCACTTTATTCTAGTGTATGAAACTTGCTTCTCTCTCCTCTCAATGACCATGTCAGTGCCTGCTGGCCCAAAGTCCCCTGGGACTCTTATTAAATGTTATTTTAAAAAAAACATGCATTTGCAGTAATGAAGGCAATAAAGTTCTAACATAGAAATAAATAGATCAATGGAACAAAAGAAAATGTCCAGAAACAGACATGAATATATTTGATCACCCTTTAACCTTTTAACAGTAAAGAGGGACAAAGTGATATTAGGATAATTGATTGTACATCTTACAATAAATTTAGCTCTACCTCACATTACAGCAAATATGAGGTTTACCATTTTATAAATTAATTACCCACAAACAATTTTAAATAAATTCTAGAATATAATTTAAGATGCTATTGCTTTGTAATCATCTTCTAATGGGGAAAATTTCTTCAGTAAGATGTAAAATATAAAACATAAATAAAAACACTGATGATTATTTAAAATAAATACAAAGCTATGAATTATGAATGAACAATTTTTTTTTAAATTGACATATTAGGAAGACATTTTTGTAAAGTATGTAACCGAAATGGACCAAAATATTTAATGTAGAAAGGAATGATCCTACAAATCAATATGAACATGACATATAACTCATTAGAAATAAAGGGGAAGGGCATGAGCAAAGTTATGAGCAGGTGCACTTAAAAAGATCCCTGATCTCCTAGGTAATAAGGTAATTGAATTTTTAACAATATTTTACCATAGTTTTTCTTTTTTTCTATTGATCCAAAAGAATTTTTGAAACATTGAGAATACTTTTATTTTTTAAGAAAATGTGCAGGAAGTAGGACTGTCATACACTATTGATGCACATATAAGTTTTAAACAGATTTGTAGAGAGTAATTTAATAATAACTACCAAATCTAATAATAGTTATAAAATATTTTTGATTAAGAATTTCCATTTAGTGATAGCTCTTCTTAAAAATAACACCAAGAACATATACATATGCATAACCTGTAATATTGACATTTTGGTAAAAACTCATATGGAAATGCTTAAATATGTGGTATATGTTCAGTATAAGCCATTAAAATAATAGGGTAATAAAGCAAATTTCCAAGTGGTATGTATGGCATTAATTTATTTGTTTAAATAAAATTATATGGATGTATATTAATATATTCTTATTTATATATACACATAGTTTTGAATATATATGTAAATTCAAGCTATTAAAGAGGATTTAATTGTTTATATACTTTTTTATTATTTCAAAAATTTAATTAGCAGTTATTACATTTGTAAAATGGTATTAAGTTCTATTTGTGTTTCTCATTAGCTATCTGGACATGGCAAATCTCCTAAATTTGAGTGTCCTAGTTGTCTAATCTTAAAATGGAGATAATTAAATCAGCCTTGGCTGGGTTTTGTGACAATTAAGTGAGCTAACATATATGTAAATAACTATATATATTTTTAGTCAAGTTGGTTGTCTTAAGCATCGCTGACTTTGAATGTTCAGAAGGATGTTTGATCTTTTGTTCATAGAGACATATTTCTTTGAGTTCCATGGAAGGCACCAAGACCTGCCATGTTAGCAGTCTGGTGAGCAAATTAATAGTTATTGCTTAAGAGGCATCTTGTCCAGGAAAAATAATGTCTGTGTTGTTTCAACCTATGTAGTTTCTGTTTTTTTTTTTTAATTTTCTATGACACTATACTTAATTTTTTAAAAATGTACATGAGGAGAAATAATCTATCAAAACCATTTCTCAAAAATATCTCACATTGCTTATTCCTCCTTTTATGAGTCCAGGATTATTATTTTATGAACATCTGAATATTGACTAATTGGAGTGTGACCTTAGGTTAGATTCTGAGATTCCACTGGAAACTCACAGTTTTTATCTCTGTATATAGGTGTATGTATATTTTTTGCATGTTAACAAGGGAAATGGATAAATGCTCTGGTTCAGCAGTGCCATCTTGCATTTAAAATTCTTAAGGGCAGAGTATCTCTAAGTTTCTCTAATATTTTGGGATATAATTGATATAACTCTAAGTTTCTCTAATATTTTGTTATACAATTGATATAACATTATAGTAGTTTTAGGTGTACAGTGTAATGATTTGTTACTTGTATATATTGCAAAATGATCACCACAATAAGTCCAGTTAACATCTATCACCATACACAGTGCATCTAAAATTCTAAGGGACAGTGTCTCTAAATTTCTTTTCTGAATGTATAACAGTAAACCATCAAAACGTAAAATTTAATAGAAAAATGATCAAACAAGAGAGGACGTTGTAAAAAGAAAAGAAAATTTACTTTGAAGTTTTATTCTTCAAACAAATAAGGGATGAATTACTGAGAGTCAGGTTTTCCTTGGTTAATCAAAGGCTAAAATATATTTTAAAAATATCATAGGGCTATAATTTTCTGGAGCAGAAGAGAAGAAATCACTCTAAGAATGAGAACAAGAGAAAAGGGGAGATAAAGTAATTTCAGTATGAATCAAACAAGTCATCTCTTTTTGCTTAGTGTCTGGATCACAAAGACTGTTTTATCTGCTCTGGCTTTTTACATCATGAGCCATATGGAATTCTCCCATGCTGCCAGGTCCCTTGCTCTCATGTTTCTCAGAAGTTTAAAGTAAAATCATATATCTTTATTTACATTTATCCAAGAAGTTGCATAGGCATCCCATTTTTGTCTACTATTCAGGAACATATGTAACACATGGTACACAGTTAAAAACAAAGAAAGTAAAATGAAAAAGACAAAAAATTTCATTTTTTGTTCATGTGCTTGTGCTTCAATATAGCTATACCACTTCAGTTGTTACTGTCCTCAAGTAAGGGTCAATATTCAGAAAAGTATCATCAAGAGTACTGGAGAATAAACATTGCAGATTATGGCTATTTAGGTTCATAAATTTGAATTCCTAATATTGATGGATATTGAGACTCAGAAAATAAGATTAATGTTTTAATTGACATAATAGACATGGGGTACAGGGGAATAACCCAGACTCAAATGAAGTGGGAAATTCATACCTCATGTGTCTCATTCTCTGTTATAGACTTTAGTGATGATTTCTTTGCTTTCTAATCTTCTCCAAATAGAAAACCCACTTCATTCAGAAAACAATTTTTATAGCCTACTCATCATGGGATTTATGTTAAGGATAACATGAATGCAGTCAATGAGAATCATGGTTTACATATGTCATAATAGAGCAAGATGAGAATGTTATGCAGAATTAAGTTTGAAGGATCTGACTTAATACCTATAAATAATAAATGATAAGTATAGTTAACAGCTTCTATGGAAGTAGGAGATGGAAGATAAATCTATCAATAATCTACAAGTTGATCGAAACATAAAAATTTTTAGGAAACTGCTCTCTACAGATAATTGGGTGTTGATTTTAGTTTCTTTTTAAAATAAAAACAAAAACACATTTTCCACTGAGTGAGAATTCACTGTTCAAGTCACATCTGTATAATAAAGGTAAAATAGAGATTTAGTAATAACAACAGGTAACATTTTTCAAGTGTACACTAGGTACTGGGTATAGTTCTAAGTGTTTTAAATATACTAACTCATTTAATTTTCATGACAAGCATATGAATTTTAGGATGAGGAGATCAGACAGACCAAGGCAAAGTAACTTGCTCGAGCCAGAGAATTAGAAAGACCCAGTGGTGAGAATTAAACATCCAGAAAGGCCCCAAAGTATGGTTAGACATTATATGATGTTGCCTTTAAAGTAACTATTTGATTAATCTGATTGTTCTAGATAACCAATTTATTTTCAATATCTAAAGTTTTTATTCTAAACGCATCTGGTTTTCTGTTACATTTTGTAATGTTGAAGATAAGTTTGAATCTAATTTTATCATTTATTATTAAAAGCTCAGTAACAAATCATTCTCCAATTCCACTTACTCTACCTCCTCTTCTTTACCAACTTTGTAACATGTGGTCATTAATACAAGCCTTTTCTAGCTTCCTTCCCTTCTCTATCCACTCACTGGTACGTTATTGCAAAATGTATTTTCCTATTTCTGACTGACAGATCTGTGTAGTTAAAAAAAGTTCCCCAGCTGATTCTGATATTTTCCTTTTTAATTTCTGAGAAGCTCTGGATTAATTCAACCATCTGCCCCCTCTGCTTCTGAACCTGCCCCCATGTTATTGTGTACCACTAGAGAAAACCAGATGATCTTGAAGATAAGTACCATAGCAAATTTATGGAATCCAAACTCAGAGGTAACCACAAGTGCTTGGCAATCCTATTACATTTTTCTTATCTGGCCTATTTCCCACTCCCCTCAGCAATTATTCCAGCCCTTCTTCATTTTCTTTAAATCCCTAGCCCCAATAGAGTCCATCTTACTCCATCAATTATTTCCACTCTATGCTGTATTTTTAGACTCCTCTATGTACAAATACATCACACAAGCACAGCCACATCCATACAAATATACATATATCAAAACGTGAATACATACTCATATATATGCATAAATATATATGTATATATACGCATATATGTGTATGTTCACCTTTTGACTCAAACTCAGCCACTTTCTTAAAAGACTCTCATCCATTTATTTCCAAATTTCTTTACATTATTTTTTCCATCCACTTCTCAGTTTCTTTTATTAGTGCCTTCTTTTCTTAAATGATGAAACACATCAGGACTGTATTTAAACTTCATGTCTCCCTCAGGAATCTGTATTTAAGCTTCATGTCTTTTTGCCTTAAATTAGAAACTATCGTGCTGAAATGGGATTTAAGGAGTCAATAAAACTCCTGAATCTATACATTTAATATTTTATATGTGAACTTATTTCTGAAGAGGAGATATAGAATTTTAAAATCATTATGTAGGGCTTCCTTGGTGGCGCAGTGCTTGAGAGTCCTCCTGCCGATGCAGGGGACACGAGTTCATGCCCCAGTCCGGGAAGATCCCACATGCCATGGAGCGGCTAGGCCCGTGAGCCATGGCCACTGAGCCTGCACATTCGGAGCCTGTGCTCCACAACGGGAGAGGCCACAACATGAGAGGCCCACGTGCCCCCCCAAAAAAAAAAAAAAAATCATAATGTGACTCAGTAAAAGTTATGAATCATTGTTCTAAAACACTTTTCCCATGTATTTTAATCTTGGCCATTGGTTCTAATCACAACTTGTATGTAGATAACTTCTCCACTTATTTTCAACTTGGACTTCTGTCCTGGGTTACACCTGTGGCAGCTAAATATTTCCACCTCTATATCTCACAGGCACCTTAAATTGAACAAGCCCCAAACTGATTTTATTAATTTTATCCAGCAGTCCATCAAAGGCATTCTTCATGCCTGTTACAGTGTTCTTGATCTCTGGCACTTCTTTTTGATTCTTTCTTAGAATTTTCATCCTTTTATTACATTCCATCTGTTATTGAATGTTGCCTACTATTTTTTTTTTCTCTTAGAGCCCTTGGTATTTTAAGCATAGTTGTTTTAAATTCCCAGCCTAATAATTACAACATCCTTGCCACAGCTGACTCTGGCTCTAATTCTTCTTCAGTTTTTTCAAACTGTATTTTTTGACTTTTAGTAGGTCTTGTGATTTTTGTTGAAATCTGACCATGATGTATCCAGTAAAAGGAACTGCTACAGCTAGGCCTTTAATAATGTGGTGGTGAGGTGTAGGGGAGGACAAGTGTTCTATAATCCTATGATTAGATCTCAGTCTTTTGGTGAGCTTGTGCCTTGGATTATGAACTTTACCAGGGATTGAGTATTTGTCTCTCCCCAGGTAAGTGAGGCTCTGATGAAACTCCAGCAGGTAAAGTTCTGGTAAAAAAGTTTCTGCTGGGCCTCCCTGGTGGTGCAGTGGTTGAGAGTCCGCCTGCCGATGCAGGGGATACGGGTTCGTGCCCCGATCTGGGAGGATCCCATATGCCGCGGAGCGGCTGGGCCCATGAGCCATGGCCGCTGGGCCTGCGCGTCCGGAGCCTGTGCTCCGCAACGGGAGAGGCCACAACAGTGAGAGGCCCGCATACCGCAAAAAGGAAAAAAAAAAAAAAAAAAAAAGTTTCTGCTGAGGTCAGACTTTGTTAAGAAAAACAGAATGCTCTGACACATTTTTTTTTTTTTTTTTTTTTTTTTTTGTGGTACACGGGCCTCTCACTGTTGTGGCCTCTCCCGTTGCAGAGCACAGAGCTCTGGACATGCAGGCTCAGAGGCCATGGCTCACGGGCCCAGCCGCTCCACGGCATGTGGGATCTTCCTAGACTGGGGCACGAACCCGTGTCCCCTGCATCGGCAGATGGACTCTCAACCACTGTGCCACCAGGAAAGCTCTCTGACACATTTTAAAATTGTTACTTTTCCCCTCCTACTGCCAAAAGCATGATGGTATTTTTCTCTGATATTCACTGTGATCACCTGGTAGAGCTCCTTGAGATAAAACTCACAAAAGCTTGGGTGCTTTCTTATGACCCCCCTCCCTCGGAGTTTTTAATGCTCAGACTTGTCCACAATGAGTCCCCAGGAATACCTCAATTACAGTTTAGGTTTAGGTTTTCCTACCCAGGTACTGGTTCCTGTGGAGATTTCTGCTCTGGTAAGTTGTGACTCTCTGTACTCACCTGTCCATCTTTCCAATTTTTGAAGTGGCAATTTGCCCTGTGATTTTCCAGCTTGTTCAGTCTTTTACTAGTTGTTAGGACAGAGTGGCAACTTTTAATCTCCTTATATGTCAGACTGGAAACCCCATTAACTTTATTAAGTCCTAGTTTTTATTTCAGTGAATGCTACCATCATCATGCATTTGTCCAACTGATCTATCTAGAAGCTACCCTAGACATCTCCCTTTTCCTCAACCTGACATCTTACAAGTAACCAAGTCTGGTCAGATCATGTCTTTAATATCTCCAACAAACCATTCTACTTCTCAATCCTTTCAGCCACTGACTTAAGTCCTCACTATTTTCCATATGAAATAGTCTTCCTCCAGTCTCAAAATTCTCCATACTGTAACCAGAAATATTTTTCCGAAACAAAAGTTTAATTATGCCTTTCTTCTATCTCACATTTTGTACATGCCTCTATCAATTTGTTCAGACTGCTCTAAGAAAAATGCCATAGGCTGAGTGGCTTAAACAACAAATACTTATTTCTCACAGTTCTTGAGGCTGGGGAGTCCAAGATAAAAGTGGCTGCAGAGTAAGGGACCACTTCCTGGTTCATAGACAGCTGTCTTCTAGCTGTGTTCTCACATGGTGAAAGGAAAAAGGGAACTCTCTGGGTCTCTCTTATATGGGCATTAGTCTCATTCATGAGGATTCCACCCTCAAGAGTCCGACCTCCTAATACCATCATATTGGGGGATTAGGATTTCAACATACGAATTCTAGTGGGGGGGTGGGGGAAACAAAAACATTTAGTGAATAACAATGCCCAAGATGACTTATGAGGTTGTGAAAAATATTATAACAGTATTTATGTTCATTTTATAAAACTAATAGAGATTACATATTAATGATATTTAACAACTAGATTGACAGCAGAATGCTATCTTGGTCCATATATCAGATAGTCAAGGATCATACAGATTATATGAAATATTCTAAGGGTGGGGTAAGAAGAGAGTTCCAGAAAAATGTTAAATTGTGTTGTCTTCAGTTATTTTATTACTTTCAGCTCGTTGCACTATAGTTTAGATTATGTAAACTAGGTAGATTTATTTATTGATCATAATATTTAGTTTTGACTAGAACAACTATAACTAAAAGACAAGGTATTGATACAATTTCCTTCAAAGAAACCACAATTGGAAAAATAATAAAATGTAAGAATCACCAAACAATAAGAAATTGTCATAATAATCTTTTCACTTTGGGTAATACATTTCTTCTTAAGCCACTAAAATAGGTAAAATAAATAATATTCTAAACTTATCAGCAAGATTTTGGTCAGAAAAATGTGAAATTATTAAAAATAATTTGAAATATGGGTTTACATCTTTTATTGTTAATGATGGACTTTAAGTATATATTGGGCCTTGAAATAGAAGGTAATAATGACACAAAGCCATCATGATTAACAAGATTTTGAAAAACATTATTAAAAATAATGTTTATGAAGTAAAATAATAATTTGAAATATTGAATTCATTTTTATTTCATTATATTTTTCTATTTGTGTATTTTTATAATATATACTATAGTAGTAAGACAATACATATATTGCCTTTGTAAATTATAAAATTATTTTGATAGTTTATGTATGAAAATGTTTACATATAGAGTTGAATGACCAAAACACTTCGAGGCCAGTAATCTACAGTGTAAAATCAATATCTTTAAAATAGGTGGCTACATCCCATTTGTCTCATGAAGTAGCCTTGCTTTACTATATGGTAACATGTATCAAAATGTTTACCTGAGCATCCCTTTTTCTCCCCTCCTCACTTTCTTTTTCTACTTTGAGATCAGAGATTTGGGAAAATCCTTATTTTTTATCTCTTCTTTATCCCCCACAAAAATTAGTGACCACAACATTCTCTCCATCTGAGCAATAATGTCTCTGCACTCTCCTCTCCATCCACACTTTTAATGCACACCTGTAGTCCTGCATCATCTTTAAGTGATGTGTTGCAATAAAGTCTCTATGCCATTCCAGATCTACTCTCCACTACAGATAGACCAGATGCCTCATCTTCTCATGCTAATTTTGAACTATGCCCATATTTATAACATTTTCTTATTTTACAATAAGTTGGTTTCCAATCTCCCTTCAATACCATAACTATTGGAAAAAGAGAGTGATATTTCATTGTTCTCTAGAATAATACGTGATTTATACTGGGATCTTAGTACATAGTTATTGTATAAAGGACATAAAGGAAGAATGAGGAAGAAAATTTTTGAAAATAGTTAACATGATGAAGAACTTGGGTTTTGCTTCCACAAAATAGTTTATAGGTCTATATTATGGTATAATGTTTAAAATTATAGAGGCAGTCTCAAGTATAGAAGTGTAGTGCCTAGATTATATTAGGTAATTTTCCATGGCTGTGTTGTGCCATGTGACTAGTCTTCAGTATTACAAATTAAAAATGGAAATGAACAACACTGAAGCACACAGAAAAAGTTGATCAAAATTGTAAGAACTTTGTATATTTAGAGGGAAATACAATTTAAAGGATGTTTAGACATGAAGAGACAAAAATAAGTGAGAAAAAAAGTGAGGAAGGAATGGGACAGCACAACATCCTTAGAATGTCTGATAAATACACACACACATTAACACACAAGATTTACTCTTTTGCTTCAGACATTATGAGATTATAACTCAAGCCAATGAATGATAAAGGCAGAAAGGAAGAGTTAGACTGTATAAAATAAATAAATAATACCCTAACAAAGTTTACTCCATTGAAAGTACATCAGAATTTTGTTACTAGATCTATACAATTGCAGAGTCAGTAATTATTTGACCAATACATAGTAGAATGAATTGCAGCATTGGCTGAGAAATAAAATTTTTAAACTGTTTCCTTGCAAAACTAAAATTCTAAATATTAGGTGTTTCACATGGGGATGAGATTTAATGTTATTTTTCTTTTGGAAAAACAATCTGATTCAATTATTTTTCTTATCTGTCTTTAATAGAGAAGAATTAATATGCACAATTAAAAGTCCAGCATATACTGTTATTTTGGGATTGGCATAATAAAGATTAGATGAGAAACTTGTCAAAATATTCTTTTGCCTTGTTTTTGTTATTTTTTTTTCTATTCTTGCTTTAACTGTAAATTGAGAAAAGCCTCTGGCTCACTCACTGGACAAACTGAAGCTGTTTCAGAGGTAGTGTAAGTGCCAATTCAATTCAGAATTTGAGATCAATTTAAATGTATTTTCATTATTTTATTTTATCTTTCTCCTGTGAATTTTCAAGCTGTTACTTAACAGTTTCTTGAGTTTCACTAGCCTGTTTTAAAGTCTGAGGTTATACAGAAAACTAAAATTTTTAGAGGGGCTATTTGGAACGTTCCTTTTACTATAAAATGTTTTAATACAGTATCACATTTCATTTGAGATATTTCTGCATTAAAAAAATAAACCTGGTAATAACCAAGAGGAAAGTGGACAAAATTAATTTTCCTATTTATTTTGTTCAGGTATAAGTAAGAAGAAACATGATATGTCCAAGATATATAAACTGATCAGTTACAGATTGTTAGTTTTAACTCTGTTTCCAGATTATTTTACCAAGGAGTTTCCAGTGTTTACCATAAACTTTTGATAAAACATTTTTTATTATGAATACGATCCACTGAATCAATGACTGGGCTAATAACTAAATACTAATTTCTTTGGAGAAATGCCATTCTGCACTTGCCTGAGATATGTATGTGCCTGAAGTGTAGCTGAATGGGAAAGGAGGAAGGAAGGGGAACAAAGGATGAGATAAAGAGGAGCATGCATATTTGAGCCGATCAAGGCAAGGCTGTGTGTGCAAACAAACTGAGGCAAGCGGAGAAGCTATTTGGCCTCTATTTATGCTTGAGTACAGTCCCGTTTAGCCTCTTCTGATAATAAAAACTCTACTTAGAGTGGTGGAAGAGCATCCGATTTGGCAAACGGAAGACTGTAAGTATAGCATTCATTGCCTATTACTTTTCTCCTTTTCTTTCTTTCTTTTTTTTTTTTTTTTTTTTTTTTGCGGTACGTGGGCCTCTCACTGCTGTGGCCTCTCCCGCTGCGGAGCACAGGCTCCGGATGCACAGGCTCAGCGGCCATGGCTCACGGGCCCAGCTGCTCCGTGGCACGTGGGATCCTCCCGGACCGGGGCACGAACCCATGTCCCCTGCATCGGCAGGCGGACTCTCAACCACTGCGCCACCAGGGAAGCCCTCTCCTTTTCTTATCATACATTCTCTGTAGGGAGCTGTGAGTTAAGATGCCACAACATGTGTCTTCCAGTGATGCCTAGTGGAATACCACCAGTGCCAAGGCACCAGTTATCTTTACCTCTCTTAAGGGGACATTATTTTTATGCTTCTGCTGCTTTTCACTTTTTCTCACTGGGGCTCACTGGAGTAATAAACTATTTTGATTTATATCTTCAAGTTCAAAACTTCACTGTACTCTCTGCAATAATGCAGAATTTCCATGCTTTCACCTGGGTTTCATAGCAGTACTATATTTGTGTTCTGGCACCCTACAAAATATTTCTGCTAGTCACTTTTCTTCATTATCAGAATAGTCTGGAGGAGACTGAACTCAAAGGTAAATATGAGTACAAATAGAGTGCTGGACAAGTAATCTTCCGTCTTTGAAAACTATGGATTTGTGATTTTGTCTACCAGGAGACATTTGAGACTGTCTGGAAACATTGTTGGTTGCCACAGCTGGGAGTGAGGTTCTGTTACTTTCTAGTGGGTAGAATTCAGGGATCTTGCTGAACATCTAACAATGCAAAGGACAGCACCTCACAACAAACAATCACTTGCCTTATAATGTCAATAGTGCTAAGGTTGCAAAACCTTGTTCAGGCTTATTTGTCTGATAAACTTCTGTTTCCTCTCTGTTTTTAAACACTAGCAAGAAACGAAACTTAGTGTTGAGCTAGTGAATACTTTGAGTCCTTTCCCATTCCCAATATGTTCAAGTATACACATCCATATATTTATACACACAAACACAAACATACATAATGAAACACCAATGTAACTACTATGCAGATACAAGTAACATGACTTTTAGGAACAAAAAAAGTGACCCCAAACAAACTGACCATTGTGGATCTTGATCTGCAGAACACAAAGACTAATACTAACAAAAAGAGAGAAAATAACAATCTTTAACTTATTATTAGGTACTCATTTCTACAGTCCAGTCCACTCACAAACATGGCTTTTCTTGGTGATTTTAATACATTTGTGATTTTTACATGAAACATCTGATTTAGGAGCAAAGACTTTAGTGATAGTCCCCAACATTTCAAAAATTAAGGTGTTATGTAGATTTCATAGTATATTCAATCATAACTTAGTATAAGTTTAGACTTATGAAAATGAGACACTAAGAAGCTTTTCAGAGTATTATTATCTTAAAAATTATTAAAATATCCTATTTATCTAAAACATTTTACAGCAAGTATTAATCCAAAGTTAATTTTTATGACTGCAAGTAAGAATTTCAGTGAAAAATGTTGAAATCTGTTAAATAATTTTTTTTTTTTTTTTTTTTTTTTGCTGTACGCAGGTCTCTCACTGCTGTGACCTCTCCCGTTGTGGAGCACAGGCTCCGGACGCGCAGGCTCAGCGGCCATGGCTCACGGGCCCAGCCATCCCGCGGCATGTGGGATCTTCCCTGATCGGGGCACGAACCCGTGTCCCCTGCATCGGCAGGCAGACTCTCAACCACTGTGCCATCAGGGAAGCTCAAAACTTGTTAAATAAATTTAATGAAGCATGTCATAATAACAACTCCTAGTTTACCTTATCACATTCAATGGATTGTAAACAGTGAAGTGGTTACATCTGATTATTAAAACATAATTATAGAATTGAAGAGATTCATTAAATACAATTAAGAGAAATTGAGCTAATGCCTCAAATGAATTCAACATTTAATTATTTTCTAAGGAGTGATTGATCTATTTTCAAAGATTATTTTTCTTTATCGTAACATAAGTATGTGAAGAATTTTGAATATGTGTTTGCCTCAGTAAACTGATGTCACATTTCTAAAAATATTAATGATAAAAAGGCTAAATGGTCTGTTACAGCAGTTTCAGTATATACTTTCATGTATATTCTTTCTCATTAGTGGTTGAAAAACATTATCAAATGTGCAGAAATTAATATGAAACTTGAAGGACAAGACATATCATAAAAATAAGCAACAGTTTAATTATCTGCATAATATATTATGGGATATTTTAAAATAATGATTCTGTGTTAACATAAAACATAATTTTTCACTAGCTAATGATATAACTAGTGAACATAGAATAAATAGTAATATAGCTGGGGAACACAATATATCTTAAACATATCTTAGTGAAACTGGCTGGAAAGTGCAGGTGGGACAGAGCTGATCTGTGGAAATGGCTTCTGGTTGGCTGAAAAAATTGCAGGAAGATATAACCCCTAATTTCCTGCTGTGGCTTCATGCTTCTGATCCACTCATGCCTAGAAGTCTCTTCCCCTTCCACAATCATTTAGTTTCTCTCCAAGCCCTCTGTTGACAGAGCCTAACATGAAGCCAACTGATAAAAGAGATATCCTTACAGGGTTCAGCCCATGATTCACAAAGTACACAAAAATGAGTGGATTTGAAGTGGAAATGTAATAATAATTGGCCAAAGCTCCAAATAAAAACAGGAGTTCAGTGCACTATAAATGATCAAAAAATTAGAAGAAATTATGGGAGATTTCTTTTATGAAATCAAAGTGTAGAAGTGTATTCTAAGGATTATTTAAAGAAAAACACACCAAAAATTAAAAGAAAACCTTGCATACACAGTGAAGTATTATACATGCAAAATAACCACAAAGTCAAAGACAGACAAAAATACTAGCAATTCATATCACAGACAAATGACCAATAACCCTAACACAGAAAGAATTTCTACATGTTAATTAAAATAAATGCACCAACATAATAGAAGTAAAAGGTATGATCAGACACTGAAGAAAATAGTATATGCAAATGTTTCTTAAACATGAAATAATGTTCAACGTCACTCAAAATAAGACAAAGGAAAATATCAACTGCAATGAAATATTTTCACCTATCAGATTAGCAAAGAAGCAAAAGATTGATAACATGCTGAATTGGCAAAGAAATAGCGTGGTAGGCTCATATAGCTGGTGTGCAATTTGGCAATATCTAAATTTGTGTACATACCTATTATTTTCAGTCCTAAGAATATATCCTAGAGTTATTCCTACATAAGTGAAAACTGAAGTATCTAAATGAATATTAATTTTAGCTATTTTTTTAATTGAAAAAAGATTGACAACAACCTAAATATCCATCATCCATTGACTGGTTAAAAAATACGATACCCCTAAACAATGGAACACTGTTCATCTGAAATGAAAAATCAAGAAACTATATCATTAATACATGAAACTAATTAAACACATATTTTAGGAGTAAAAAAAAAATAAATTCAGAACACTGTGTGTAGTTTAAAAAGGGGAAAATAGTAAGTACTTAGATGCATTACACCCAGTATATGTAAAGAATGAAGGGTATATATATTTCTGAAGGATACACAAGAAAATGCTGACACATCTCTGGAAAGGAGAAATAGGGGGTTAGTGGAATAAGAATATGCATTCTGCAATGCACTCTTCTGTAACTTGAATATTGTACCTGTGAAATGAATGTCATCAATTAAAAATACAATAAGATATTCAAGTTAATCAGTGGCTTAGAAGTACTGGAATATAGTTTTCAATAAGGCATAGTCCTCACCCTGAAATTTCTCACAATTTATGGATAAATCAGGCACACAAAAAATAATGACACATCCATATAATAACTGCTATGGTAAAGTTATATATAAAATACTATAGGAATACACTACTGTCTAGCTTTGCATCAAGGATTCAATGAAGTTTCCTTGAGAAATAATCGAGTTTGTTGGAGCTCATCATCTTAGAATGACTTCTGCCCTATAATTTTCCTACCAAAATGCTGCCTAGTCCCACTTTAATAGTTATTTTCTAGTAAATTCAGCCAACATTAAACTTCTCCCATCTTTGGGATTCTATCATGCTTATTGTTTATATCACCAATATGAATACTTGTTTCTTGTTGATTATTAACTGTTTCATGGTCTACATCCAACATCTCTGGTGAATTTTAATGTCCTACAAGTCAGGAATAGTAAATACAGCTATCTTGGGAATGCCTGTCAGAGCCTATAACAATGTTCTTCCAAAAGCAAATGTTTACTAAGTACTTT
This sequence comes from Mesoplodon densirostris, assembly GCF_025265405.1. NCBI lineage: Eukaryota > Metazoa > Chordata > Mammalia > Artiodactyla > Ziphiidae > Mesoplodon > Mesoplodon densirostris. The sequence goes on from NC_082661.1 coordinate 91,206,984, forward strand.
TTGGGGAAAATGAGTAAAATGCTGCTTTTTCATATCCTTTGAGGCATATTCGACAGTAGACTGAGAAAAACCTCTGCTAAAATTCATAAATACAGGAAAATTATATTCACAACAGGCATTCACAAGAAATAATATTAATGAGAAAAATATCTGTGGTGAGCTAGTCATGAGATAACCTCCCTCTGGGTTTAATATACCACAATTTAAAAGGAGTTCAGTTCTGCAAACTAGGAGGGTTATGTACGATGAGCAAAAATCCATTTCAGCTGTCATTGACTACATAGTCCAAATAGTAGCTCAAACCATCAAGGTGTTTTACTTAAGTTTTCTATTATCAAAAAATATCAGATTATGTCTACATGCAAAATATTTTTGGAAAACTAAAATAATCATATAAGTAATATATCCATGCTTATTTACAAACTGTTAATCCCTCTCCCCACCACATATATCAAAATCTCACAGAAGCCTAGTTAAAGTAAGAAAAGGGAACAAATTATTTATTACTTATATAGTTGATGTTAATAAATTTCACCAGATTATTTGAACATACAATAGCTCTTAAAGAGTTGTATTCCAAATATTTAGGTGTTATCTATACATTATATACATGCTATATTTCTAAGTTGACTAGCAACAACTGTAGAGTAAAAAGCTAATGTTTACCCTTAATAAGTCACATGGGATTTTTATATTTTAGGACCTTACCTGGAAATCTATTCTCAAAAGACTAATTGAGAAGAAAGGAATTTCCATAAATTGAGGACTGATTACTAAACCTAGTGCTGTTTCCATGTATTAACCTCAAAAAGCCCAAGTCTCCCACCTTTCTTCACAATATTCTCTATATCCCCACACCAGGCTCTTTAGGAACTCACTGTGCCTCATTAGCAATATCTCCCAGATCCTTGATCTTTTGTCTGTGTGCTCTCTCCTACTTTCTCTAGCTAAAACCTGGAACTCCCCTAAAGGCACTACAGCTTCCTCTGTAGTTTCTTGAGTAGTTTGTTTTCTACCCCACACTCCTTCCTTTTCTTTGTTGTTTTCAGAATATTCTCCTTTGCTTCTCCCTAAAACCCTTTCGCATTGGATCTCTTCTCATCAGCCAACACTCCTTGCTGCAGTTTTAAAATGACCTGCTCATCTCTTCCCTTAATTTCTTAAATATTTCAGCTCTTGACTCATAATAACTCTCTCCAAACTGTTCCTTTATAACTACTGGTGATTTCAAAATCCTGAGCCAAGTTCTACCCAATGCCCTTCCCTTTCAGTTATCAACCTCAACTATTCCCATGATACCAACTTCGAAACTCTCTCAGTCATTCACTCACATAGCCACACCCTAGACCTTATCATTACCAGTCAGTGTATCTACTTCATAACTGCCATTTCCATCATCCCGATCTCAGGTCCCCACCTCCTGCCTTTTCAGCTCAGTCCTTTTAATACCTACCCTTCCTTTCCACAGGGACCATTGAACTTCTCCCCCTTTTCTCATGTTTATCTCCTTTTTCACTAACAGTATATTCTATGGTTAATTTTAATTATATCTTCTCTACACTCTTAACTAACCCTTTCTCAGCTCAAAATATTCTTATGGCAAAATAAAAGGCCTGGTTTAATTCAAAATACCATATACTTTGTGCCTTCACCCATGCAGCTTAACATTTTTGAAGAGAACAAAAATTAATTATGTCTTGTCTCACTTTAAGGTCATATTTACTCAGTTCAGGTGGGGCTATCAATCGTACCTAGTGTTCATTCTGATTTTCTTGGTCAATCTACATGCTCAGACTTTTGACTACATATTTTGTATTTTCTTCTATCTTATCAAACCTTTAAAACTTTCTCCTTCATCCTCAATCTCAGCTGATCACCTTGCTTTTATTTTATTGACTAATAGAAACTAGCCAAGATAAAGTTCACAAGTTCCCCTCTCACTTTCACAAACCTGTGAGCATCTGCATCAAAATATGTGTATTCCACTCCTGTTACTTAACCCTCTCACCTCTTGAGGTTATTCTTGTAGCAGTTTTCTCCTCTCTCTCCTTCAGATTGAGTAATTTTCCTCTACTGAATCTTTTCCAACAACATGAAAATGCTTGTCTCCATTTTAAGAAAAACTTTTAGTCTGTCTTTTCTGCTAGATACTGCCCATTTCTTTCCTTTCTTTTGCAGCAAACCTGTTCAGTTTTATCTCTGTTCATTTTACCTCTAATATATGCCATTATACGAACACATTTTGGGCTCCCCTGGTGGTGCAAGTGGTTGAGAGTCCACCTGCCGATGCAGGGGACACGGGTTCGTGCCCGGGTCTGGGAAGATCCCACATGCCGTGGAGCAGCTAGGCCCGTGAGCCATGGCCGCTGAGCCTGCGCGTCCGGATCCTGTGCTCTGCAACGGGAGAGGCCACAACAGTGAGAGGCCCACGTACCACAAAAAGGAAAAGAAAAAAAGAACCCATTTTAATTAGTCTTTCACCCCCACCATTCCACTGAAACTGCTCAATCCTCATTCTACTTAACATACTAGCAGTAGGTTCTGATATAGTTGATTATTCCTCTCTGAAGTCTTTTCTTTCCATATAGGACACACTGTGTTCTAGTTTTACTCCTGTTTCATTTGTTCTTCTTCCCATTACTGTTTGCTGGATCCTTTTTATCTCTTTGGCCCTTAGACATTGGAAGGTCACAGTGCTCCATTCTTTTACCTCTTTTCTTCTATCTGAACTCCTGCTCTTGATCTTATTCAGCATCATTGAATTTAAATGTCTGTTATAGAGTGACAAGGGTAAAATGTATATCCCTAACTTAGATCACTCCCCTAAACTCTAATTCCTATATTCATCTCCACTTGGATGTATAACAGATAAGTCATATATAACATATAAAAATTAAGACGTCATAAAATCAGCTCCCAAACTTTCCTTGCTAAACTGGCTTCTCCCAACATTTCTCTATCATAGTTAATATCAATAGCACTCCTCTAATAAATATTAATAGCAAGTAATTAATAAAAATAGAAAACAAACATGGGATAGAAAACATCAAAAGCTGGTCCTTTGAAAAGTATAATATATATGAAATATATATAAATATGTGAAATATGTATAGAAATATTATATATATGCACATAATACACATATAGATAGATACACACACACACAAACATCTAACAATACAAACATACAGTATATTTGAATTAAAAAGAGGATATCACAAAAGGTCAAGAGACATTAAACTCTTAATAAGAATGCATTAACAATAACTTTATTCCAATCAACTTTAAAATTTTTAAAATTGGCTATATATTTTTTTAGGAAACTCAAAGAAACTGACACCAAATGAAATGAAAATTCTAAATAGCATAAAAACTGTTAGAATCAATATGAAAAATTTCCACCTCAGAGGGCTGCACTGGTGAATTTTGTCACATAGGACTCCTCCTGAAACATTCATCACTACTGAACACATGGTGACAAGGAAGCATATATAGACCATATAAGAAAACAAACCATATCACTATGGGGTTGTTTGATTTTTCTTAACCTTATTTTCACTGATTTCATCTCATTTAAATTTTTAGCAGGTATACATTCTTTTACTGTAGTTTAAGTTTCTTTTTAGCATTATCTATATTCTCTGAAGGAAAAAGGTGATTGTAAATCAATGGTAGAAATATTTTTACATTTCAAAATATGGTGAACAAGCATGGAATTAGAACCTTTCTTTCATGGAGCTATTACAAAACAAGACAATAGCTCTCCTTGAATTAATATAAACTATATTAATTGTGTGATAAGTTTTTCACATTTTAAAATTATTTTGTGAATACTCATGTGTGTGCACTTTAACTGGGCAAGAAGTTTTAGGAAGTTTGGAAATTTAAAATATATCAAGATACATATGATTATTTAGATAAAATATGGCACATGTATATTTCTATTACTGAAGGTTTATACATCTCTACATCTGTAGAAATAAAACATACAATTCACTATCTTTATGTTATTTTGCTACAAATATCTGAATAATGACTAGATAGAAATAAAAAATGATATGTCTCTTTGTCAAAGAGAAAACAGTTATTTAGACCTCCATGTTATGTTGACCCCATGTTATGATAACCTCAGTGAGAATATATGGGCAAAAATGTGAAGTGCTGTTGATACAACTAGCAGACAGAAGGAATCTATGTGTTAGTATAACCTGTAATATTTCTCTTCCACTTTCAGAACTGAAACATGATCAGATCTGGCTCAGTCTATTGTCGAATTCCAGATGTTCACAGAGTTAGTATGCTATCACCCTCTTAATCACCTTTCACTAAAGAAAGAAGTCAGAGATTGGTCACTTCAAACAGTTGCTGTCACCAAGGGTTAGTTTCACATGTAAGAAACTGGGTGTTTTTGAATGGTTGAAAGCTTGTCCCTTCTTTATATGTCATTAAAATCCTATGCACTGTCATTCATTCAAAATCCTGACATTTGAGATAGCTTACACCACTCTGTTGGATTATATTTCATTTTTGAATCAGCTGTAGAAAATATGTTACTTATATTCACTTTACAATGTAAAATTGCAAGGGCCAAAAATTCATACCCCATCTGTTATGAACTACCAGGTATTCCTGGAGAATGGCTGAGAATAAGCATACTATGGTCTGGTCATATAGAATGCCAAGTGATCAAGTGAAGTAAGTGTGTTTGTGTGTGTGTGTGTGTGTGTGTGAGAGAGTTTAAAAGGAAACTTTTTTGATTATGCTTTTGATTTTGTAATTTACTTCAAGTAGACAAAATTGTTTAAATGAATGCATCACTATCCAAAATTTTGGACTTTGTACTACACATATACTTAGAGTAGTATTTGTAACCTACATATGTGAAGTGAAAATATAAGCCTTATAATTTTTGAAAATGAAAGGTAAAAAAGGTAAAGGATATGAGGAGACTAGAAACTACTATATTGGGAAAGCAAAAATTTATACTTATTGATTGTTAAATTAGAAAGCAATAGAAAAGAAGGAAGTATTGAACTATGTGACAAAAGAAAAGATGATCCAGAATGGGATAGGTCAATAGTGGGCTGGAGCTATTGAGGGAAGATTTCAGTAGAAGCTGAGGCTGAATAGAAAAAGACTAAAAAGCAATGGAATGGTAAAACAAAAATTTACAAATGATAAGGACTGCAGTTTAGTTTGTTAGAAGTTACTTTTACCACTAGAGTTCTTGAGCAAGAGACTATGGGATAAAAGTGGTCATTTGTGAAAAATATATTTCAGGGGTTTTATACAATGTAGATTCCCAAGGGTGAGAAGGTCATTTAGGAGAAGTTGAGGCTTGCAATTGTATAAGCCTAACAACCAGAACCTGAATTTCTTTTATAATCAACTTGTCTTTGTTTGAGAAATTATCTTGAAATCCTTTTGTGAATTGCCTGAGGGAGTTTGGAGACATGGGCTCTGAGAAACCAAGGCAACAATAGATACTTGCTAGGCCAGTCAAGGAAAATGGCAGAGACTTTAGGAAAAAAGGTATCTAACATATATTCTTCAATTGCTTGTAATACTATGCTGCAAAATATTTTATTTTTGAAAATGTTAACAAATTATGAAATGAAAGAATATGAAAATATGTGGGAGTGGAAGGTGTTTTGTACCATTCATTTATTATCATCCAAGTAATACCTGAGCATGAGGGCTAGATAATGTTTCAACATAAACAATTAAGCAAAAGCATCATAAATAGAATGAAGACATTTTGCAGTCTGGTAGAAGATATTTGCTTTATGTATAGAAAAAAAGTGAATATCCATAATCTAAAAATATTTCTACAAATTATTATTATTAAAAAGGAAAATACCTATAAAAACAATGGGGAACTTATTTAAAACGATCTTTCACAGAAGAAAAAAATATTATAATGGCCAATAAAGGGACTTCCCTGGTGGCACAGTGGTTGAGAGTCCGCCTGCCGATGGAGGGGACACGGGTTTGTGCCCTGGTCCGGGAGGATCCCACATGCTGTGGAGTGGCTAGGCCCGTGAGCCATGGCCGCTGAGCCTGTGCATCCGGAGCCTGTGCTTTGCAACGGGAGAGGCCACAACAGTGAGTGTGAGGCCCGCGTACCACAAAAAAAAAATAATAATAATAATAAATGGCCAATAAAAATGTGAAGTGATATACCTAGCTTCTCTAGTGATGTAATTTATTTTAATGATTGGATTAGAAAAAATAAAATAAATAAAATATTATTATATTTATTATTGGCAAAGATGAGATGAAAGGGACATTTTGTATAGAATTGGCAGGATTATAGATTACTATAGGCTTTATGGTAATGTCATGGTTTTGATAATGATTAAATATCAAAAATATTCTGTTGAATTCAAAATTATAAATGAAAGGGATACATTATTACCAATTCCACATATATCAAAAGGATTATACAAGAAGACTATAGGGGCTTCCCTGGTGGTGCAGTGGTTGAGAGTCCGCCTGCCGATGCAGGGGACACGGGTTCGTGCCCCGGTCTGGGAAGATCCCACATGCCGTGGAGCAGCTGGGCCCGTGAGCCATGGCCGCTGAGCCTGCGCGTCCAGAGCCTGTGCTCTGCAATGGGAGAGGCCACAACAGTGAGAGGCTCACATACCGCAAAAAAAAAAAAAAAAAAAAAAAAAGAAGACTATAAATAAGTGGACACCAACAAATTTTATAACCTAGATGGACCCAGTACTCTTCATGCCATTTCCTATTGCTCAATTCCTATAAAAAAAATAGATATATTTAACATATCAAATTGACTCATGGGCCTTTACTCAAATTCGCTATTCTTCTCAAATTAATGTATGGAAATTTTAGTTTTTTTAAACATTCACTGTTTCAGTTAGTTCAAGTTGAAGAAGGAAATGTAAGCATAATTTAAAATGAGACAAATTATAGATAATATTAAGTTTTTAAAAACAGAACTGGACTACAAAGCTTTCGAAATTCTTTGCCTCAGTATTAGGGCTTTCAGTCCATGTTGGCCATGTAATGAGTAGACATTAATGTTAAGTAGTCATCCTCTGAATCACAGAGCTCCATCACCATAAAGAATTGGCCCATGTTTGCAAACTGTGTAGCAAACATTGTGTCGTTAAAAGTAATCTTACCATTAAAGGTGAATAGGTTTTAAAATCTTTGGGATTCTGAACTGTTCATAGGTTTCATTATGGCACTTCATATAGGCTATAATTAGCAGAGACCCCTATATTAATAGAAAAAAATCCTACCCAAGTGCAAAATTTTACATTGCAAACCATTTAGCAGTTATGCTAGGGACCATTTAAAAGCAGCTTTAAATGGCCCATGGCTGGTTTCCAAAATAAATAAATTAAAATTTGGTTGTTAAAGAATGTTAAGAGTTAAAAACAATTTTAATGAAAAGCAGTGGTGGACTCAGCACTACTAAGGGTTTTTTTGTTTTGTTTTTTAACTTTCTGTAGCAAATTTAAATGTGACAATACCTCAGTAACAATTTGAACACTAAAAAGTGACAATTCTGGAGGTCTTTTAATTCACATTTATCTATCCCTTTACATTTGTATGACTTTAAAAAAATCATAATTAATAAGTAATATGACTGGAAACATAAATGGCAACAAAGAACCTCTGTTTTTTTCATTCTCCCTTTTTATTCCCTTTGGTTTCTTTTTCTTTCTTTCTTTCTTTCTTTCTTTCTTTTTTTTTCACTGATGTTCCTGTTCCTGACATCGAAATGATGGTAACACTTATCTGTTACCGTGATTTATAAGAAATTCCTAAAAAATTATAGTAGCTGGTGAATCGATATTAACACAAATCCATTAGTGTATTAGATGCCCTTGTTTCCCTCTTCTATGAGAGATAATACATTTGAACCTGGCATAGTGTTTCCTTCACAAAACTTGTGCCATCTAAAGTACTGCATGCTACATTCATTCAGTCCTTTCAGTTATTCCTAGTTCCCAAGAAAGGTGTTTTAATTGTGGTTGCTGGATAGTCTTCCATTGTATGAAAAAAATCAAAGAGTAGCCTAAATTATTTCCCTGAGCATTCAAGTTTCATTAAAAAAATATGTGTCCCTAAGAAAATATAAATAATAAATTTATGTTTGAACAGCTCATTGTAGTTGTTCAATATAAATGACTACTTTTAAGTTTGCTTCTTTATAATTGCTAACTAATTTTTAAAGCCAAATTAATCACATTAATTAAAAACCCAAAATAATAACATTTTTACTATTAAAAAACAAAATAATCGCATTTTATTATAATTTTAATTGAATTTATAGTAACTATTGCAAATACTTATTGACTAGAGAGCATTGTTCTGAAATTGTGTATAATTGAAATATTTTCAACTTTTGATTATTATTATTCAGTAATAATGTAAAAGGATACCATCTTTAATAAGTAGAAAGAAGTTGTAAATAAAGCCAGTCTAGATTCAGGCATTACTATATTAAATGTTGAATAGTCAATCTTGTCTCTTATTCACTTGTTTTATCGGCTCACAGAATATTCTGGTGGTTTGACTGATACCATTTTAAAGTAATGTCTTAATCAAACACTGCTCACTTTTGCATGTGGGACTGGGGGAAATCTTTGTTCAAAAGCAGATGAATGACCTCATTTAAACTCTCACCAAATGTTTTTGGCTTTGCATTTCTTCATTAGATCCAGATGTTACAGTACTAACTGCCTGTAGCCATTTACACTAATAATCCATGAATTGACATTTTTGCAAATAATATAGCAAACTAAGGTTTTTCTTTGTCACTTTTACTTAAAATGTGGGAGAGATAGAGGATGACGGCAATTCTCAGTCTCCATAGTAGCCCATTTCCAAACCTCCCTCTTTGAATGATACAATCCATTAGGAAATAATGGGCAAGATGTTGTTCTTTCAAAACTCCATTGAATAACGGTCCTGTGATTTTAAATAAAGACTGAAAGACATTTTTACTTATGTATGCAATTTATCAACACGAGAGTAAATGTCCAATAATTTATTGCTTAGTCACAAGACTAAACAATGATTACATTATAATAAAGGTTGTTACTCATAAATTAAATATATTTATATGTATTTCCATACATATGCTTATAAGAGGAATATGTGGTATGACTTCTTACAGAGACTGAAGTTACTGTACTTCTCATGTTATTATAGCTATTTAGATGGTATCAGATGGACAGAATACTCATTTATTAAAATTAGTAGTATCTTATATTGAATACATGCTTTTAAAAAATGACAGCCACCTGTGGTCTTTACCATAATCTTTCCAAATCAAAACCTATAATTTTTCTGTGACCTGCTATTTCTATGGAGACTTTAATTTGCTAAGATATTTTCTGATTTTGTATTAGACTGGTTAGTATTTATTTTTCTCCGTTTTTGTTCCATTATAATGACTGACTTTCTTTCGTTTCTGGCTTGCTTATTTTTTGGGGGGAATTTGACTCCAACTGTTCCCCATCCATTTTTTTAATCCTAGTCAGAATGGCACCAGTAATTAGGGGGCCTTCACAGAATTTTTGCCTTAAATAAAAGTTATTAATCCTGATGTTTATTTCCACTTTGTGACACCTTTCTTTGGAAATTCCATAATGTTTACCACAATAACCGATCTAGAGTACAGTAAAAAATACTATTATGCATAATAAAAATATTTGATATTAATATCAGGTTAGTATCTATATCACACTAGTTATATTTTATTCAAACAGAAAGTCTGAATTATTGAAAAAGTTAAAAATTAATAGAATAAATTAACAGAGACTACTGAGTAGCAATAATGCATTGCATGGAGACAGATTTTGTTAGTAAGTTAATGTACTTAGTTTTTTACCTAGTCTTCAAAATGAATGAATTTAGACATTATAAAAGAAAGAGAGAAGTATAAGATTTGGCATTGTTGCAACTTCCCTAGTGGTCCAGTGGTTAAGACTCTGTGCTTTGACTGCAGGGGGCGCAGGTTTGATCCCTGGCTGGGAACTAAGATCCTGCAGGCCACATGGTGTGGCCAAAATAAATGAATAAAAAAAAAAAAAGATTTGGAATTTTTTCAAGGTGTTTTCAATATTGTTACTTAAAAAAACATTAGTAATTTTAGAGAGTATATGAAAATTACAAGGTAACAGTTTCTCTAAGATTCATAATGGAGAAGATTACCATATGCTAGAGTCAAAGAAGATTCAACAAATTTCTAAAATCCTGATTTCAGTAATATTTTGGAAATCAAAATGAAGAGTTCAAAGATGACAAATTGTCTTAAGAAAGCATAAGGAAAGATATGGCATGAGAAATACTAGCACATATATTCTCCAAAATTTTATTCATTCTATTGTCTGGAAACAACTGAAGAAAAGAGAATGTGAAAGTGGAAATTATTGAAAACAAAATGACTCTTCCCAGCAACCATTTCTATTATAGATGATAACATTAATCAGGAACTTACTATATGCTAGGTATTATTCTAGGTATGTTAATGTATTATCTAAATTAATATGCACAGTAACTTATGAGATATTATTTATATTCCATTTTACAGATGAGGAAACTGTCACAAATAGTCTAGTCACTTGCCATAAACTACCCAGATAATTCTACCCTAGAAAGGCCAACTCCAGAGCCCATACTCTTATCTACTGCACTACATTCACCCTAAGCCCTACTTCATACCTCCCAACCACTCACAGAATATTTTGGATTGACTAAAATGAAATTACACGTTCTTATGTTAGAATACAATGTGAGTGAGGGCCGATATCCCAATTTCCTTCTCTCTCTATGCTGAATTTATTCCATGTCCATTTTGTAGACAACTCTGTTTTTCAGCCTCACTTATGTTTTACTTTATTGGAGATTTGTTTCTTACCTCCTTCTCTGAACTGATTGTTCTAGCCTCAAAATTATTTTTGAAATGTTCAGATATGTGTTTATCTTTCTAGTTACTAAAATAAAAACATTTTTTATTATCTCCTAGCCTTTTGTATTATAGGTAGATTTACATGCATATTAGAAATCCTCATGTTTCCATTTAGAATTCACATATCCACATGTAAGCTTCTCAGCTGCATATTCTTTCCTATCAATTTACACAAATATTTGGCTATTGTAATCAATCATATTTATTACTGTGAGCCTCAAAATTTATGTAATCCATTGATGGCACAGATTTTACAACTTAATTAGTCCCCAGAAATTTATATTTAATATTTTTAAAGTCATAAAACGGACTGGTAATTTTAAACACTTTAATTTATATAATGTCACATATTTAACATTTATATAAGTAATAAATAAGTTAGAATAAATAAATAATGATATTTGAATTTTTATTTTAATGTCTTCTAATTACATTTAAATTTCTATTAAACAAGAAATTTCTTGAATATGGGAACAGATGTATATGTATAACTGATTCACTTTTTTATAAAGCAGAAACTAACACACCATAGTGAAGCAATTATACTCCAATAAAGTTGTAAAAAAAAATAAAAAGAAATTGCTTGAATTCCAAAGGGATGGCCAATTTATCACATAAAGAGTTAGATGTAAAAAAACAGGAAAAGGAAATATTTTACTGTAAACATTCTGTTTTCTTTATGCATATTCATGTAAATTTATTACATTAAAAAGTGCATTATTTAGTTTAATATCAAGAGTAAAACAAGGCAGTTATTAACTGAAAACCGTGTTTTTTAAATGAAGTTATATTATCACTAAGAATAATACATATTGAGACCCATAACTGGCTACCTTTGAAAGTAGGAGGGCATATATACTATGTATTATAGGTTCTAGGAACATTTATAATTTCAATATTTATTGTGTAAGTCTAATACTCAAGTCCTAAATTTCAATCAACTAAGAGGACAATGATGTGCTAATGAAAGAAAAATAACTCTGTAAAAACAAGAAGCAGAAATCTATATGTATTTATTGTGCATTTGCTTTATTTCTTCATTTCAAGCACCATGGGTATATATATATATCAGTTATGAGATATGTAGGGTGTCTCTATTTTTCTAGCCCTAAACTGTCTACCAAATGCTACACTTGCATTTTTATTTACTTCCTGGTTTATATTTTCATCTGGATTTCCTTTGGCCTACAGCTAAATCTTAAAATGTCAAAAATCAGAATTATAAACTTGACTCTCTTCTTGACTTTGTCTTCCACTTGGCACCAGTAATCTCCCATTCACTATCCTTGTAGACACCAGATCCTCAGAATCATCCTTAATTCTCACTTTTCCTTTACTTACTTCTGCTAACCTGTCTTCAAACCCTGCAAAGACCTTTTCAGTTCCAATTACAATTCAATCCCCTACTTAGGACTAAAACATTTTTGTGCCTTGATTGTTACAGTAGAATTCTGATAGGTTTCCCTACATTCAGCCTCTCTTTGCTCTAACTGGTATGACATAATACTCCCAGATTTTTCTTATTTTTTATTTTATTTTTTGCGGTACGCGGGCGTCTTACTGTTGTGGCCTCTCGTGTTGTGGAGCACAGGCCCCGGATGCACAGGCTCAGCGGCCATGGCTCACGGGCCTAGCCGCTCCATGGCATGTGGGATCTTCCCGGACCAGGGCACGAACCCATGTCGCCTGCATCGGCAGGCGGACTCTCAACCATTGAGCCACAAGGGAAGCCCCAGATTATTTTTTAAATCCAGGTATTTTCCTGCTCAAAAGCTATTTGTGCTTCTCAAAAGTTTAATGATTAAATTTTTCGTCCCAGAAGCAAGTTTACCCTGAAGCTACTGAAAATTGTGCATCAGGGCCCTTCACTTCCAAGGTATCCCTCCAAGGCTCTGTACCCAATTTCTCATGTGTAATTTTGTATTATATTTAAAGAAAGTTTTCCAAATTAAATATTTTTCAGGAATTGAATAAAATCTGGATGTATCCCAGGTTGGGCTTCACGATTAACATTTCAAGTTCACTATTATAAACCTTTTGATTAACTGAAATTCACGTATAGATGCTTAGCTAGAAGACTGTGTGAGAGAAATCAACAGCTTAAATAGTATGGAAGTTCTTGTAGGTTCCTCAGAGTAAGCATGAGAGATAAGATCTAAATCTGCCCTTTCCTCAGTCATTGCTCTATGCTCTCTTAGTATGAAACAGTTCAACCTGTGATTCACAATATATTATGGCTCAGTCTATCAAAACAAAAAGAGGATAATTTTGTGATCACTGACAAAGAAGCAAAACGCATTATTCATGGGATCAAGTGTAAGAAATGATTCCATCTGCATCCTTAATTACTATGGAATAGTTAATTGAAGACCAGGAGGAAGCTGGAAAAAACTGGCAAAATCATCCTTATAGGACAAAGATATCCAGAAGTCTGTTTATATTTTTCAACATGGAAAACTTTTGAACATTTCAATTTCTGAATTCTGTATCTATAGATAAAAGAAAGGATTTCAAAGTGGAATTTTGACAATACATAAATTTTGTCTAACGTGTTGATATGGGATTTGATGACAGAATACTACACTATAATATCTTATTTTCATTTCCAGCTACATATCCTGCTGTTCCTAAACTTGAATAAAGTACATGCAACTCAAGTTTTGTAGAAATACCATAGAAACTGATGTCCAAAATATGATTAATTGTCATGCTTGTTTTTGGTGCCCAATTTCCAAAAGGGACCAGGAGACTAAAGTTAACTCTCTAGAAAAATTAACAGAAGGCTGATTAAACCTCTCTTTGAAGTTACTGCTGTGACCAGATCTCCTAGTTTCTTCTTTCATGCCATGTACTAATAATAACATCTCCCATGAACATTAAAGGGTTGGCATAAAATTCATGAATAATTGCCTCCTCTCCTTATCAGGTAACTCTCAAAGGTCTGCCATGAAGTATATTTTGCATTCCCTCTTTTGTGTCTTATCAGTGGAGACACTCAAACTACAGAAACACAGGTGACTCATAGAGTCAGCTTTTAAACATGGCCTCAAGGGAAAGTGTGTGTCATCACATGCCCATTACCTAGAACTGAACTTGCTTACATAGTATTTAGTTAATTAGTTTGGCTAATTCTCATGTAGTTTGGTTGCTTTCTATATGTATGGAACATTGTTGATGCCATGTTCATATCCTCTCAGCACTCACTCTTCCAGCATATGACACTAACATCTTATTAAAAACACCTGCAACTCTCCACCTCAGGACTTTCTATTGGCTAGTGGGTGGGGGATAGGAAAGGATTCAGAAAGTGCTAAGGAGTTGATCCCCCTAAAGCAGCTTCCAGTCAATAAAAACATGTGAGCTGAGAAATAAATTGTCCAGCTTTTCTACTGTTGCAAAACAAATGCATTTCAAAACCAAAGAAAGACTGCTGAGTGAAAAGGTTTTATTGCCAAGCAGGAAATCCATTATTTGTGGTAGACCAAATAATTGACTCTGAGATGCTCATCTCCTAATCCCCACAGTCTGTGAATGTTAACTTTTATGGCAAAAGGAACTTTGCAGATGTGATCAAGTTAATGATTTTGAGATGAGATTATCCTGGATTATTTGAGTAAGCCCAGTGCAATAGCAAGGATCCCTATAAGAGAGGCATAGTTAGAGCCTGAATCAAAGGAAAAGGTGATATGATGGTGGAAACAGAGACAGGAGTGCTGCACTTTTGTAGACGGAGGAAAGGGCCACAGGCCAAGGGATAGGGGAGATATATTAGCCAGTGTTCTCCAGAGAAGCAGAACCAATTATATAGAGATATAGATATATAGAAAGAGATTTACAGGTATATGTCGGAGACACTGTGAGTTCAGTTCCAACAACTGCAATAAAGTGCATACCGCAATAAATCGAGTCACACATGTGTTGGTTTTCCAGTACGTATAAAAGTTATGTTTACACTATAATTTAGTCTACTAAGTGTGCAATAACATTATGTCTAAAACATGTATATACCTTAATTAAAAATCCTTTTTTGCTATAAAATGCTAACCATCATTCGACAAGGCAGGGTTACCACAAACCTTTATTCTGTAAAAAAATGCAATATTTACAAAGTGCAACAAAGCAAAGTGCAGTAAAATGAGCTATGTCTGTATTGTGAGGGATTGGCTTATGCAATTTTAGAGTCTGAGAAGTTCCACAGTCTGCCATCTGTGGTGTCCCAGATAGAGACCCAGGAAAGCCAGTGATGTAGTTCCAGTCCAAGCCCAAAGGCCTGAGAACCAGGGGAGTCAATGGTGAAAGTCTCAGTTCAAGCCCTAAGGCTCGAGACCCTGAGGCATTGATGTCTGAGGGCAGGAAAATATGGATGTCCCAGCTTAAGCAAAGAGAGCGAATTTGCCCTCCTTCTACTTTTTGTTCTATTCAGGCCCTCAGTGGATTGGATGATGGTCATCCACATTGGTGAAGGCTGTCTTCTTACACAATCTACTCATTTAAATGATAATCACTTCTGGAAACACCTTCACAGACACACTCAGAAATAATGTTTTACCAGCTATCCCACTATCTCGTAGGCCAGTCAAGTTGACACATGAAATTGACCATCATAGGAGGCCACTAGAAGCTGAAACGATAAAGGAAATAGATTCTCCCCTCAGATCCTTCATGAGAGCCAGTACACCTTAAAACTGTTTGGTGACACTGATTTTGGACTTCTGACCTCCAAAATTGTAAAAGGATAAATTTGTGTTGTTTTAAGCTACTAAATGTATGATGACTTGTTACAGCAGAAATAAGATGCTGATACACAGTCCTAGCAAAGAGTCCAGATAGTTTCCTGCGGATGAAGTTCAGAGAAGGAAAAAAGAGATAAGTGGCTATGTTGATTAGGTGTCACTATCTGGGTATACTGATTAAATAAGGTCAGATTGTCTGGAGAGGGCTGCTATGTAAGTGTGCTGTCCTTCTTGGTATCCAGCTGTCTCTGTTACACACAACTCTGCAAGGTCCCTGCCTCAGGTTGCAGTGATGAGAAGAGGCTAATTGGCTCTATTACCAGTCATTATCTCTCCCTTAGGTGAAGAGAGATAGCTCTAAGGTGTGTTCTACATTCTCTCCCAGAGTTGTTGAAGACAATAATCTGCTCAATAATATAATATTTATTAGCATTTTTCCCCTTCCCTTTACTTCCCTATTCCCAAACTGGTATTTGGGAATCACTTCACAAATATAACACTTGTATTCAAATTTTTATCTCTGGGTCTGCTTTCGGGAAACATAATCTAACACATTGTAATATATCACAGTTTAAAGATTACTAATATTAACTAGATATTTTGTCAGTCATGGTTGTTAGATCCTAGGAAGATAAACCAACGCTGGCTGACTGAATTAGGTAAGGAATTTATAAAATAGATGCACCGTAGTTCACAGAATCTTTGGAGGAACTAGAGAAGAAAGATTTCAGTTAAGCGCTCAGGAACAATTCCCCGAAACTGAGCAGGTATAGCACTGATTTGGTGACAGAGCTCCTGAAATTGCCACTAGACACTAGTTTACCTGCTCTTACTTCTGACCCCTTCTTCCGCCCTAAAAATTTAAATTGAACTGTAATTACTAATGCTGCTGATATAATTGCCACTTCTGTACTAAGGACAAATCTGATTTACCCAAAACCTCCCCAGTGTTATGCAAGAGGAAAACGTGCTACTATTTGGTGCTTCTTGTGCCACTAGCTCCTGAGTCAAGTACGTAGTGAGTACATTTGATTGGCAAGACATAGATATCATGTTTATTTTCTGGCTGCAAGGGAGGCTGTGAAAATGAGTGTCTGACATTCTCAACTTTTTAATAATAACAGGCAATTTCTACTTCCCACCAAAATTCACAAGGAGGGGAATTCCTCAACTATGAAAAGGGTCCTGATACTGTTTGATCAAAAGGAATATCAATTGTTAATTAAAGTGAGCATTACTTATCTGAAAGCACACATGAAAAATTCTATCACTTTTAAAATTATATAATTCTCTGAAACCAAACTCAAAGTTACCAGAAACAATAGGAAGTTTAATCATTTACTTGACCTGGTTAGGGCTGCATCATGTCCATAAGAGTAAATAACACCAGTTTAATATATGGCAGAGCTGATGGTCCTACCATGCTCCCTACTAATATCTCCTGAATCTATGAAGTTAATCCAGGAAAATAAACTTTCAGAGGGAATTGGACTGGGTTCACTTAATCTTCACCCTTGCACATACATAAACTTTAATTATTTGACCATTATGTTGACTGCTGTACTCTGATTAATATACAAATCCCTAGTTTGTTAAACGGCAGAAATAATTAGAGCCAACAACAGATTCCATTCCGTGTGTATACTCAGAAAGACCATGCTTCTAGAAACCACAGAGAATTCTGATAGATTTTTTCCAGGAGCACAGTCCCAATAGGCCATATTTAAGGAAGCTTGGGAATAGTCAGCAGTTTCTAACCTAAGTCTAGACTAAACTGATGTCGTGTAAAATTGAGACTTATATTCCATAAGAATCTTCAAAAAGAACACAGTTATTTTATTGGTTAGTAATTTCCTCTTTCTTTAGATTGAATACTAGGAGCTCTGTGGCACCCAATTATAATCCTTTATTTTCCCTCCAAACCTGAGGTTTCTTTTTTTTTCTTTAGTATGAGTAAAACACAATGCTGTTATTACTCACAAAGTTTTGAAAATCAATAAGAAGTCCTTTGATTTCAATTATTTCTCACTTCTTTAATTAATCTTTTTTTGCTGTTTTTTTCCACCTTACCAGGTAAGTCAGAAAAAATTGCCTCAGAATCAGGTATCATGATTAAATGCATCCTGGAGATTCTCCTGGAATTCTTCTCTATCTTTTCCATTGCCTTCCAGATAATTCCATGTCCAAGTAAGGTTCTGATGTTACTCTGACATCCTTCTGTATATCTTGGAATATATTCCCCAACAACCTATTTTAAGAGGCTTCTCATGTAACCTTTTCCCTATAATAGACGGGTCAGGTATTGTCAACTGGGCAGGCATGAGACATTTTCTAAGCCAACCACATTTCCCTTTGCCCACTTCTGGCATACCTAAGAATTTTTCTAGCCTGAGTTACTATTTTGGGGGGACTTTATGTAATGAAATTATAACATGCCATTAGGTATTACACATATAAACAGAAACAAAAATAAAATTCAGACTAAACATTCGAATTTATTATTTATAATACTACTGATTAAAGAAAGAACCAAATTTCACCATGTTTTTTTCATTGTTTTCTTTCTTGCTCTTAATATTTCTCATATTCTACAGCAGTAATTCTAAGTATCTGGGATGATCCCAAACCCCATTTAAATATCAGAGGAAAGTTATGGACCCTCTCTTTTATTTATTTATTTTTATTACCTACAAGACTATTTATTGATGTAGGAAAACATTCATTTTTTAAAAATGCATGTATAAGACAAGAAAACAATTACAAGTGTATGTATGATCTCAGCTTTCCTCTCTCTCCACCTGCAAGAGAATTCTACCTCTGCCCAATAGGTTTCTTTTCTTTTCTTTCTTTTTTTCTTTTTTTGATATACTATTTTATATGGCATATTGTATAGAATTATCTCCCTGGAAAGGCTCACTAGTGCTGGTGAGAGATCCAGCAGGCATATTTCCTAGGCTTTGTATGCCCCAATAGCTGGTCACATTGAAAAATTGCCTTTCGTTTCTAACTTTATGGTGGTAGCTCTTGGTGAAAAAGAGCGACATTTGCAGTCGCTGTTTACAATACCCTCATTCCACAAGTAGCAAGTGCACTTGCTACTGGACCTGTTAGGTTAGGGTGGAACTCCTGCTATTCTCAAGAAATTACCATATAACTGCTCTATTTTACCTTCAAATCTTATATTTTTTTCCCAAAAACTTTTGAGGGCTATCACAACTCCCTATATCCTGATGCCTTTTCTAAGGTGTCAATTTCCTTTCACCTCCCCACCTTTGCTGGTGGCTAGCTCCTCTCTCCAAGAGAGCAATGACATATCATCACATTCTAAAAGGGAAAAAGATTACCCTTACCCCATTTCTTAACCTGGTGCTTAAGTAAAAGCCATAAAAACTGGCCTAAATAGAAATCTTCATGAAACTCTACTGAGGGAATCACATCACGGTGATAATTAATTTCATATGTCATCTTGACTGAATCATGGGATGCCCAGATATCTGTTTGAACATATATTTGTGCATATCTGTGATGATGTTTCCAGAATAGATTAGCATTTGAATTGGCAGGCTGAGCAAAGCAGATGGCCCTCCCCAATGTGAGTAGACATCATTCAACCAGTTGAGGGTCCGAATGGAACAAAAAGGGAGAGAACTGCTTGAGCTGGACACTGGTCTTCTCCTGCCCTTAGACTGGGACTTATACTGTTTGTGTTTCTGGTTCTCAAGCATTTGAACTCAGACTGGAATTTACACCTCCATCTTTCCTGGGCCTTCAATACAAATGAAAGATCTTGGGACTTCTCAGCTTCCATAATTATGTGAGCCATTCCTTATAATAAATCAATCTCTCTCTCTCTCTCTCTCTCTCTCTCTCTCTCTCTCTCTCTCTCTCTCTCTGTTTTGTCTTTCTGGAGAATACTGACTAAAAGAATCACTCGTAGAGTATGGCTGACTTAAGACCTATAAGCATATAATATTATTACCTACATGTAACAGATTACTTTGCAGTTCCCTAGAGGCCCCCAATCTATACTCATCATAACAACTTAGAATCTCCTTTGCTTGAAGACCATTGTTTCAGCTGTAGCTACAGTTGTAATCAGTGTGCAAATCAGGCACTATAGGATGTTATCAGCTTTTAAAATCAAAGAAATTAGAAGCCTATGAAATTTTTAGTAACTGATGCTGGACTTATTTTCTCACAAACATTGTTATCTACAGCAGTAAATTAACAGAAAAATATTATTATAAAAATCTTCTTTGAACTAATTTATTTAACTGAGTCTCCTACTTTTCCTTACTGAAAGAAGTCTGGTATGAGAAACAAAAGATATTCATATAATTCATGTTCATTGCCTCTTCTTCCTACATTAAGTAACTCTCAAATCATGAGAAAGCTCTTTTGTGTCTACTCTCTTAGCTTATTAGTAGAGGAATATTTGAAGTACACACAGGTTTTTGAAGTTGGTCTCTAGGTAAATATTCAAAGGCAAGTGCTGGCTTTTCTATTTGATTTCTGGCCAGATTTTATTACAAAATCTAAATGAGCAACTTCTTGCTATTCTGCAAATATACATCATAGTTTCCTGTCCTTATGCATTCATTCACACCATTTTCTTTATTCATCATTCCCGTTATCTTCTCTGCCTGTGCTGTCTATTTTCAAGCCATCTCAAACCTTTTCTGCTCCAAGATACCTCTCTTAGTTCTCTCAACCAAAGGGAACTTTCCTCTTTTAATCCTCATGATACTACATCAACTTAGCACATTCTACTTTGAATTACAGCTGTTTCATTCTTGTCATAGCCTCATTGCTAAACTGTAGGCTACCTGAGGCCTGACTCTTTAGGTTTATCTGAACAGCATATGTCTATTGAACCACACATTCAAAAAGTAATTGTTGAACTGATTTGAATTGAATGAATTCTAAATCAGATAATTTAAAACAATAATTACATGTCTTAAAAAAGAGATCCCACTTTCACTATGGGGTAGTGAAAAAAACATACTTTGGAGTAAGGCACATAAGATTGAAATTTTGGCTCTATAACTAAGCACCTGTGTGATAAAAGACCAATTATTAAATTTCTCTAAGCTTCGGTTTCCTAATGTGTAAAATGTAAGTGGTAATACCTGCTTTTCAGGGCTCTTACCCCTGTTAGGTGCTAGTATGAGATAGTATGTGTCAATCACCTATCATTTGGTGTACAAAGTTCAGAAATTAGAACTATTATATACACCAATGTAAATGAAATACAAAATAGGTATAAGTCCAGTTCAGTTATTCTCTGTATGATTTAGAAAAGT
The DNA here is from genome assembly GCF_025265405.1 of Mesoplodon densirostris. Classification (NCBI taxonomy): domain Eukaryota; kingdom Metazoa; phylum Chordata; class Mammalia; order Artiodactyla; family Ziphiidae; genus Mesoplodon; species Mesoplodon densirostris. The sequence goes on from NC_082661.1 coordinate 91,227,974, forward strand.
GGAAATACTGAAAGTAAGGTCAGTTATTTGATCCTTCAGCATGCATTACAGTATTTTTGTTTGAAAGCTATACAGTGATAAACATGGCATTAAACACATTAAACTCAATACAAAGGGGAACTAGTTCATTAACTATTAGGTTAAAATAGTTAATGAACTAGTTCCCCTTTGTATTGATTTTAATGTGCTTAATGCCTTGAAATACAGGCATTTGCATTGTTCTTTGAGGCAAATGCATAGTCATTAAAGCAATACATCTACCTTTATTTTGTATGCCGAAGAGGATTAACGAAAGCCATAAAGCTGAAGAGAAACAAAAATTCTGCAAAACAAAAAGTACTGCTAGGATTATTTTTTCTTTACTCAGTTATTTCTATGCTTTTGGAAGAGAAACACATTTGAATGTTACATTGCCTTCAGAGAGGAAAACGGCTGTTACACAGAGAGAAAGTCAAGTGAAGTAGCCTAACAATTTTGGAGGAGAGTTAAAATTTTAAATCATTCCTGCTACTCACGATTGATTCTACTGTTTTCAGAAGGATCCAAATGGGGTGATTTGGTTAGGCAGTTGAAGAAGAGTGGAGGCTACCTCTGTGAGCTCAAAATATATTTTATTTTATTTTTAGTAATCTATTTCTTAGAGCCCCAAAATTTATCTGGCTGGTAGTAGGGACTTCAATTTTTTTTCTTTTTTCTTTTTTTTTTGGTCACACCACGTGGCATGCAGGATCCTAGTTCCCTGACCAGGGAGTGAATCTGCACCCCCTGCAGTGAAGCGTGGATTCTTAACTACTGGACCACCAGGGAAGTCCCTTATCTTATACTCCTTTTTTTTTTTTTTTTTTTTTTAGGAACTTAAGAAATATTTGTTGTGTGGATGAAAAATGTTGCCTACTGTAACTGCAAACAAACGATGCTGTGGCCATCCAGCCATCAGCCACAACCAGGCCCTGATGGTCAGCCCGGAATGAGCTCAGGATGGAGACAAAAGGGCTGCCATCGAACAAGCCCTCAGCCACTGCAGCCACCCCCAGCTGTGCGCCCTGAGGGGTCTCAGGATGGAGAAGAACTGGATCCTGGCCTTAGATAGCCAAGGTGTGCATCAAAGGAATGATTTCAGTGAGCCCAGACTCTTGCATCTTCCTATACTTAGAAAAGCAGGAGCTAACTTAAAAAATTTGAGACACCTGGTTTTCATTTATTAACAGTAATCTTTTATGTTCTGATTACCTGGCTTTTGTTGCAAAACTCCTTTATAACCTGGCTCTTCTCTTACCTTTTTGGAGCTGTCCCTCAGAGCTTTATGGGAGGCTGTCTTCTGGGCTTAAGTCCTCAGAAAATTCACCAAATAAAATATAATTCTCAACTTTCAAGTTGTACATTTTTTTTCAGTCAACAGTTGAATGGCTTGAACAAATATTTGAAATATAAACAATACTCATAAAACTAAAAGTTACTTTGATCAAAATAACAGGTAGCTATATATATTTAGTCTAGGTATTTTTCAAGGTATTAATAAAAATAAAACAACAGGGGCTTCCCTGGTGGTGCAGTGGTTGAGAGCCTGCCTGCTGATGCAGGGGACACGGGTTAGTGCCCCCGTCCAGGAGGATCTCACATGCTGTGGAGTGGCTGGGCCTGTGAGCCGTGGCCACTGAGCCTGCACGTCTGGAGCCTGTGCTCCGCAAAGGGAGAGGCCACAACGGTGAGAGGCCCGCGTACCACAAATAAATAAATAAATAAATAAATAAATAAATAAATAAATAACAAAAGAGTTGGTTTGGGGCTATGGACTGGGCAGCCTGAGTCCTAGCGGAAGGGGGGCCACCTGCCCACAGGGGGACTCCCCCGCCCTCACGACGTCCTCTCTATCTCAGCAGTCCAACACGGAGGTACCTCCCTGAGCCTGCTAGGAACTCGGCCCCACCCACTCCCCTGGTGCCGGTGCAAGGAGGCCACCTTGGCCACAGTGCCCTCCCAGGAGGGGCCCATCACCATGTGGGGGACAAGCGAGGCACAGCCTGCAGGGCCCCCGTGCCCGCAGAGGTGGCCCTGCTGCCTGGCCCTGGACCCTCGGAGGACCCTGAGGCTCCGGCGGCCGAGAAAGTGGAGGTAGAGCTGGCGGGCCGATGGGCACCCAGTTCCCTGAGCCCTGTGAGGGCCCTGAGGGTGTCTCGGCGTCCAGAATGCCTCCGGGGTACTCTTCACGTCCATGTTGAAGACCTTCAGGTCCAAGGAGTATGACAAGATGGTTCTCAAGATAGCGTGGGTAAGTTCTCTGTCCATGGGAATGATGCCCTTGTGCTGCCCACTAGCGTCTTCACAGACATGTTTGGTTGTCAGAAAACAGCCGTGGTGGGTGCTGTTGGATTCATGCCCCATTCTTTTGTAAGCTCCATGGAACCTCTGTACCTTACCTAGAGAATCATGTTTGCCTGTGGCTGCTCCTTTGCCTTCCAGCCTTCATGGGTCATTTGGGGACACCATTTAAAGAAGCGCCTTGAACTGGTGAATGGCATTGTCACCACTGGAAACAGTATCTTCACAATTTTGCTGCATTTCCTTCTAAGGATTCTGACTGACAGTGGGGGCCTCTTTTACACACTAAAGGGTCCTCTGTGTCTTCATGTTTGTTCTCTTTCTGGCTGGTAAGTAAGATCTACCCCTTGTCTCCCATGCCAAAGATAAAGATGGTGGAAACAAAGGAGGCAACAGATTCTCCCTCTTTTCCAGGAGAAAGTTCAGTCCTCCCCCAGTTTTTTTTCAATTTTGCCATCTTCAGTGTGACAGCCTATGCAGTGTGGACAGTTGGAATACCACTTTTACTTTTTGGATACTTTGTGCCTTAGGGTCACTTGAGTCTGCTGTTCTTTGATGGGGTCACCTCAGGTGTGGAGTGCTGCTTATTATCAGCCACTCTGGGCCAAGACCAAAGTCTTCTTTGCCTTGTAAGTTTCCCCTCTGTTCCCTCAGAACTAGAACAGAGGCAGTGTTGGGCCATTGCCTCCACTCGAGCATACTGCACAGCCACAGACAGGACTCTGGAAGAAATGGGCTAATGTGAATTAGAGGACATGACATAACATTTTTTCCAGCTTCTACATCTCCTCCTTTGGTCTCTAGTACATTGTGAATATGAGAAAATTGAATTGCTTTTCACAACCTGTGACAAGTAGAACATATACATAGTTTTTTTTTTTTTTTCTTTGTTTATTTTGGCTGTGCCAGGTCTTAGTTGCAGCACACGGGATCTTCGTTGGGGGATGTTTAGTTGCAGCATGCAGACTCTTAGTTGTGGTAGGTGAGCTTCTTAGTTGCAGCATGCATGTTGGATCTAGTTTCCTGACCAGGGATTGAACTCAGGCTCCCTGCATTGGGAGCCTGGAGTCTTATGCACAGGACCACCAGGGAAGTCCCCAGAACATATACATAGTTTTATGTTCAATTTTGTTTCCTACAATAAACATTAAGCATAGCAGAAGAAAACATGACAAATGTATAAATTTATAGCAAGAGTTATCTTGTATTTGATTAACAGCATAAATACTATTATAGGAGAAAGGAAAAAAAGCAAAATGTTTGAATTTTAGAGTTACATATAAACTCTCCGAGGACTCTGATGGATCATTAGTGTCCTGAAAAAACCATAAAGAGTTAATGTATTGGAAATCTGTTCCTTCTCTCTCTCTCTTTTTTTTTCTCTTTCTAGCTATATCTGTAATGTTCTTCTTTCTTACATTTTTTAAATTTAAGTATAGTTGATTTACAATATTGTATTAGTTTCAGGTGTACAATGTAGTGATTCAATATTTTTATAAATTATATTCCATTTAAAGTTATTGTGGAATATTGGCTATATTCCCTGTGCTATGCAGTTTATCATTGTCACCTATTTATTTAATACATAACAGTTTGTGCCTCTTGATGTCCTTCCCCCAGTCTTGCCCCTCTCCCTCCTGTCTCCCCACTGGTGACCACTGGTTAGTTCTCTATATCTATCTTTCTCTCTTGTTAATGTATAAATTTCACCAGGTTTTTTGTTTTGTTCTGCTTTGTTTTTAAATGTCTCAGGTTTATTTGTTAAAATATAATATAATTTTGAATGATCTGAAAATTCAACTGTAGGGGGACATTCAAGATGGCAGAGGAGTAAAATGTGGAGATCACCTTCCTCCCCACAAATACATCAAAAAAGCATCTACATGTGGAACAACTCCTACAGAACACCCACTGAACACTAACAGAAGCCCTCAGACTTTCCAAAAGTCAAGAAAATCCCCACCTACCTGGATAGGGAAAAGAAAAACACAGCCAAAAGAATAGGGATGGGACCTGCACCTCTGGGAGAGAGCTGTGAAGGAGGAAGAGTTTCCACACACTAGAAGATCCTTCACTGGTGAAGACAGAGGGTGGGAGGGGGGGAAGCTTCAGAGCCACAGAGGAGAGTTCAGCAACAGGGGTGCAGAGGGCAAAGTGGAGAGATTCCCGAACAGAGAGGATCGGTGCCAACCAACACTCACCAGTCGGAGAAGCTTGTCTGCTCACCTGCCGGGTTGGGTGGGGCTGGGAGCTGAGGCTCGGGCTTTGGTCAGAGCGCAGGGAGAGGACTGGGGTTGGCGACGTGAACACAGCCTGCAGGGAGTTAGAGCACCACGGCTAGCCGGGAGGGAGTCCAGGGAAAAGTCTGGAGCTGAAGAAGAGGCAAGAGACTGTTTTCTTGCCTCTTTATTTCCTGGTGTGCGAGGAGAGGGGATTAAGAGTGCTGCTTACAGGAGCTCCAGAGATGGGCATGAGCCGAGGTTAATAGCGTGGACCCCAGAGACGGGCATGAGATGCTAAGGCTGCTGCTGCCACCACCAAGAAGCCAGTGTGAAAGCACAGGTCACTATCCACACATCCCCTCCCGGGAGCCTGTGCAGCCCACCACTGCCAGGGTCCCGTGATCCAGGGACAACTTCCCCGGGAGAACACACGGAGCACCTCAGGCTGGTGCAACGTCACACTGGCCTCTGACGTCTCAGGCTTGCACCACATTCCTTAACCCTCCCTCCACCCGGCCTGAGTGAGCCAGAGCCCCCTAATCAGCTGCTCCTTTAACCCCATCCTATCTGAGCAAAGAACAGATGCACTCAGGTGACCTACACGCAGAGGCGGGTCCAAATCCAAAGCTGAGCCCCGGGAGCTATGCAAACAAAGGAGAGAAAGGGAAATCTGTCCCAGCAGCCTCAGGAGCAGTGGATTAAATCTCCACAATCAACTTGATGTACCCTGCATCTGTGGAATACCTCAATAGACAATAGACAATGAATCATGCCAAAATTGAGGTGGTGGACTTTAGGAGCAACTATAGACTTGGGGTTTGCTCTCTGCACCTAATTTGTTCCTGGCTTTATGTTTATCTTAGTTTAGCATTTAGAGCTTATTATCATTGGTAGATTTGTTTACTGATTTGGTTGCTCTCTTCCATATATATATATATCTATATATATATATATATATATATATATATATATATATATATATATATATATCTTTTATTTTGTTTTTGTTTTTCTCTTTGTGTCAGTGTGTATGGGTATGCCTCTTTGTGTGATTTTGTGTGTATAGGTCAGCTTTTACCATTTATCCAATGGTTCTGTCTGTCTGCTTTTTCTTTTTCTTTTTTTTTTTAGAATAGTTTTTAAAGCTTGTTATCATTGGTGGATTTGTTTATTGGTTTGGTTGCTCTCTTCTTTTTTCTATTACTTCTTATTTTTTCTAATTTTAATAACTGTATTTTATTTATTTTATTATTCTTTCTTTTTTTTTCTCTCTCCCTTTTCTTCCGAGCCGGTGGCTGACAGGTTCTTGGTGCTCCAGCCAGTGTCAGGCCTGAGCATCTGAGGTGGGAGACCCAACTTCAGGACATTGGTCCACCAGAAATCTCTCAGCTGCTTGTAATATCAATTGGCAAGAGCTCTCCTAAAGATCTCCATCTCAACACTAAGACCCAGTTCCACTGAACAACCAGCAAGCTACAGTGCTGTACACCCCATGCCAAACAACTAGCAAGACATGAACACAACCCCACCCATTAGCAGAGAGGCTATCTAAAATCATAATAGGTTCACAGACACCCCAAATCACACCACTGGACACGGTCCTGCCCACCAGAAAGACAAGATCCAGCCACATCCACCAGAACACAGGCAGTAGTCCCCTCCACAAGGAAGACTACACAACCCACTGAAACAAACTTACCCACTGGAAGCAGACACCAAAAACAACGGGAACTACGAACATACAGCTTGCAAAAAGGAGACCCCAAACACAGTAAGTTAAGCAAAATGAGAAGACAGAGAAACACACAGCACATGAAGGAGCAAGGTAAAAACCCAAAGACCAAGTAAATGAAGAGGAAATAGACAGTCTACCTGAAAAAGAATTCAGAACAATGATAGTACAGATATCCAAAATCTTGGAAATAGAATGAAGAAAATATGAGACAGGTTTACCAAGGACCTGGAAGAACTAAAGAGCAAACAAACAATGATGAACAACACAATAAATTAAATTTAAAATTCCCTAGAAGGAATCAAGAGAAGAATAACTGAAGCAGAATGGATAAGTGATCTGGATGATAAAAAGGTGAGAATAACTACCATAAAGCAGAATAAAGAAAAAAGAAGGAAAAGAATTGAGGACAGTCTCAGAGACCTCTGGGACAACAGTAAATGCACCAACATTCTAATCACATTGGTCAGAGAAGAAGAGAAAAAGAAAGGGACTGAGAAAATATTTGAAGAGATTATAGTTGAAAATTTCCCTAATATGGGAAAGGAAATAGTCAATCAAGCCCAGGAAGTTCAGACAGTCCCATACAGGAAAAATCCAAAGATAAACATGCCAAGACATATATTAATCAAATGATCAAAAATTAAATACAAAGAACAATATTAAAAGCAGCCAGGGAAAAGCAACAAACAACATGCAAGGGAATCCCCATTCGGTTAACAGCTGACCTCTCAGCAGAAACTTTGGAAGACAGAAGGGATTAGCAGGATATATTTAAAGTGATGAAAGGGAAAAACCTACAACCAAGATTACTCTACCCAGTAAGGATCTCATTCAGATTTGACAGAGAAATTGAAATCTTTACCAACAAGCTAAAGCTAAGAGAATTCAGCACCACCAAAACAGTTTTACAACAAATGCTAAAGAAACTTCTCTAGGCAGGAAACACAAGAGAAGCAAAAGACCTACAATAACAAACCCAAAACAATTAAGAAAATAGTAATAGGAAAATACAAATTGATAACTACCTTAAAAGTAAATGGATTAAATGCTCCAGCCAAAAAACATAGACTGGTTGAATGGATAAAAAAACAAGACCTGTATATATGCTGTCTACAAGAGACCCACTTCTGACCTAGGGACACATACAGACTGAAAGTGAGGGGATGGAAAAAGATATTCCATGCAAGCTGGAGTAGCAATTCTCACATCAGACAAAATAGACTTGAAAGTAAAGACTAGTACAAGAGACAAAGAAAGATACTACATAATGATCCAGGGATCAATGCAGGAAGAAGGTATAAAGATTATAAATATTTATGCACCCAACATAAGAGCACCTCAATACATAAGGCAAATGCTAATGCAATAAAAGGGGAAATCGACAGTAACACAATAATAGTAGGGGACATTAAACCCCACTTTCACCAATGGACAGATCATCCAAAATGAAAATAAATAAGGAAACACAAGTTTTAAATGATATTTTAAACAGAATGGACTTAACTGATACTTATAGGACATTCATCCAAAAACAACAGCATACACTTTCTTCTCAAGTGCTCATGGAACATTCTACAGGATAGATCATATCTTGGGTCACAAATCAAGCCTTGGTAAATTTAAGAAAATTGAAATCGTATCAAGTATCTTTTCCGATCACAATGCTATGAGACTAGATATCACTTACAGGAAAAATCTGTAAAAAATACAAACACATGGAGGCCAAACAATACACTACTAAATAACCAAAGGATCACTGAAGAAATCAAAGAGGAAATAAAAAAATACCTAGGAACAAATGCAAATGAAAACATGATGACCTAAAACCTATGGCATGCAGCAAAAGCAGTTCAAAGAGGGAAGCTTATAGCAACTCAATCCTACCTCAAGAAACAAGAAACATCTCAAATAAATAACCTTACACCTGAAACAATTAGAGAATGATGAACAAATAACCCCAAAGTTAGCAGAAGGAAAAAAAAAATCATAAAGATCAGATCATAAATAAAGGGAAAAGAAATGAAGGAAACAGTAGCAAAGATCAGTAAAACTAAAAGCTTGTTCTTTGAGAAGATTAAAAAAAAATAAACAATTACCCAGACCCATCAAGAAAAAAAGGGAGAAGACTCAAATCAATAGAATTAGAAATGAAAAAGGAGAAGTAACAACTGACATTACATAAATACAAAAGATCTTGAGAGATTACTACAAGCAACTCTATGCCAATAAAATGGACAACCTGGAAGAAATGGAGAAATTCTTAGAAATGCATAACATTCTGAGACTGAAGCAGGAAGAAATAGAAAATATGAACAGACCGAGCACTGAAATTGAAACTGTGATTAGAAACCTTACAACAAACAAAAGCCCTGGACCATATGGCTTCACAGGCAAATTCTCTTAAACATTTAGAGAAGAGTTAACACCTATCCTTCTCAAGCTCTTCCAAAATATAGCAGAGGGAGGAACACACCTAAACTCATTCTACAAGGCCACCCTCACCCTGATACCAAAACCAGACAAGGATGTCACTAAAAAAGAAAACTACAGGCCAAAATAACTGATGAACATAGATACAACGATCTTCAACAAAATACTAGCAATTAGAATCCAACAGCACATTAAAGGGAGCATACACCATGATCAAGTGGGGTTTATCCAAAGAATGCAAGGATTCTTCAATATATGCAAATCAATCAATGTGATACACCATATTAACAAACTGAAGGGTAAAAACCATATTATCATCTCAATAGATGCAGAGAAAGCTTTTGACAAAATTCAACACACATTTATGATAAAACCCCTCAGAAAGTAGGCATAGAGGGAACCTACCTCAACATAATAAAAGCCATATATGACAAACCCACAGCCAGCATCAGTGTCAATGGTGAAAAACTGAAACCGTTTTCACTAAGATCATGGACAAGACAAGGTGGTCCTTTCTCACCACTATTATTCAGCATAGGTTTGGAAGTTTTAGCCACAGAAATCAGAGAAGGAAAAGAAATAAAATGAATCCAAATCAGAAAAGATGAAGTAAAACTTTCACTGTTTGCAGATGACATGATCCTATACGTAGAGAATCCTAAAGATGCTACCAGAAAACTACTAGAGCTAATAAATGATTTGATAAAGTAGCAGGATACAAAATTAATGCACAGAAATCTCTTACATTCTTATACACAAATAATGAAAATCTGAAAGAGATATTAAGGAAACACTCCCATTTACCATTGCAACAAAAAGAATAAAATACTTAGGAATAAATCTACCTAAGGAGACAAAAGACCTGTATGCAGAAAACTATAAGACATTGAGGAAAGCAATTTAAGATAATACAAACAAATGAAGAGATATACCATGTTCTTGGATTGGAAGAATCAACATTGTGAAAATGACTCTACTAGCCAAAACCATCTACAGATTCATGCAATCCCTATCAAACTACCAATGGCATTTTTCACAGAACTGGATCAAAAATTTTCACAATTTGTATGGAATCACAAAAGATCCCAAATAGCCAAAGCAATCTTGAGAAAGAAAAACGGAGCTGGAGGAATCAGGCTTCCTGACTACAGTAATCAAGACAATATGGTACTAGAACAAATAGAGAAATACAGATGAATGGAACAGGATAGAAAACCCAGAGATAAATCCACACACATATGGTCATCTCATCTTTGGTAAAGGAGGCAAGAATATACAATGGAGAAAAGACAGCCTCTTCAATAAGTGGTGCTGGGAAAACTGGACAGCTACATGTAAAGAATGAAATTTGAACACTCCCTAACACCATACACAAAAATAAACTTAAAATGGATTAAAGACTTAAATGTAAGGCCAGACACTATAGAAGTCTAGAGGAAAACATAGTAGAACACTCTATGACATAAATCACAACAAGATCCTTTCTAACCCATCTCCTAGAGAAATGGAAATAAAAACAAAAATAAATGGGACCTAATGAAACTTAAAAGCTTTTGCACAACAAAGGAAACCATAAACAAGATGAAAGACCACCCTCAGAATGGGAGAAAATATTTGCAAATTAAGCAACTGACAAAGGATTAATCTCCAAAATGTACAAACAGCTCATGCAGCTCAATATCAAAAAAAACAAAAAACTGAATCCAAACATGGGTAGAAGACCTAAATAGAGGTTTCTCCAAAGAAGATATTCAGATTGCCAACAAACACATGAAAGAATGCACAACATCACTTGTCATTAGAGAGAAATGCACATCAAAACTACAATGAGGTATCACCTCACACCGGTCAGAATGGCCATCATCAAAAAGTCTACAAACAATAAATGCTGTAGAGGATGTTGAGTAAAGGGAACACTCTTGCCCTGTTGGTGGGAATGTAAATTGATACAGCCACTATGGAGAACAGTATGGAGGTTCCTTTAAAAACTAAAATTAGAACTACCATACGACCCAGCAGACCCACTATTGGCCATATACCCTGAGAGAACCATAATTCAAAAGGAGTCATGTACCACAATGTTCATTGCTGCACTATTTACAATAGCCAGGACATGGAAGCAAGCTAAGTGTCCATTGACAGATGAATGCATAAAAAAGATGTGGCACATATATACAGTGGACTATTACTCAGCCATAAAGGGAAACAAAATTGAGTTATTTGTAGTGATATGGATGGACCTAGAGACTGTTATAATAATGAAGTAAGTTAGAGAAAAACAAATACTGTATGCTAACACATATATGGAATCTAAAAAAAGAAAAGAAAAATGTTTGTGAAAAAGCTAGGGGCAGGACAGGAATAAAGACGCAGATGTAGGGAATGGACTTGAGGACACAGGGAGGGGGAAAGGGAAGCTGAGATGAAGTGAGAGAGTGACATGAACATATATGCACTACCAAATGTAAAATCAATAGCTAGTGGGAAGCAGCCGCAAAGCACAGAGGGATCACCTTGGTGCTTTGTGTACACCTAGAAGGGTGGGATAGGGAAGGTGGGAGGGAGAAGCAAGAGGGAGGGGATATGGGGATATATGTATATGTATAGCTGATTCACTTTGTTATACAGCAGAAACTAGCACACCATTGTAAAGGAATTATACTCAAATAAAGATGTTAAAAATAAAAAATTCAACTGTAATATGGATATTTGCTTATTCCTGAAATCCTTGGATTAATATCAAATTAAAATTTGTACAAGTCTGAGGAGCCTAAGTTTAGCTTATAAGGGTCTTATGATTTTTATATCAAGTAAATTATTATGATAGAGGGGGAAAAACAAAATAAATATTAAACTGCTTATAAATGGTACAATTAATTAAAAAATCTGTTTCTGTTTTGGGCTGTGCAGCTATTTTTTGTTTGTTTTTAATTTGGTTGTATTGATAAGGACTGACTCATCAAAAGTAGCTATTAATTATACAGCAGATCACTCCTATGAAACTTAGCCTATCCTGCAACATAGTTAGTTCAGAGCTGTGTATGACCTGATTTTAATCTGTATTATCATTTGTGAGTGACCATGGTAACAACTGTATTATGTACTTATACAACTGTCTTATTTCTCAGTGTCTCCATATTTAGTCTTCAACAGTTTATGCTCAAATATTTAAAAATTATTTTTCCTTCCTCAAGGAATTAATGAAACAAAACAATTTTCTGAGATGGCCTTTAGGATTTGAAAAAACATATTCTTGTTGCTTTTGTTTTTCAGGATGGGTTTTTCTGTCAGCACAAATGAGCACCAGGGTTTTTTTTTAATGTTATAATTTAATAATTTGTCTAAAGTTATTTAGCAGTGAACAGCTACAATCCATTGCCGCTGATAGGTTCTAGATTTTTCATCTTTGGTCCTCTTCTCTTTGATATTCACTGAGCATTGTGGGGTTATTTGATATCAGTTAAAAGTTGTACAAATAAAATATTAATAGACTATATATATATATATATGTGTGTGTGTATTTATATGTTGAAAAATATGACAGCCACTTTGAATTGGCTTGGGTTATTATGTGAGTCATATTAGACTAGTCCACAGTTTGGATAGAAATACTTAAATTATAATAGCATTCTTTCTGAAACTAGGTATATTTCCCAAGGTAACCTATAATAGTAAAATCTCTATAAGGTGCCTGATATCCAAATTTCCAAATGATAAAAGGTGGCTTTTTTCAAAGGGGATTGCTGATAGTTAATTCTGTGGTTGTCCCTTTCTTTGATTTGTACCTCATTATTCATGTAAATTACTATCTTCTTAATTTGCTCTTTATTCTCATCTACATTTAAATTGGGCACAGGAGAAATTAGGACAGCAACATCTGGCTTTAAGGAAATAGAAATAGTTATATAACTAAATGTCATCATCAATCAGACTGTAGTTTGTTCTATTACACATACCATTTGAAACAGTCATACCAGATATACCAAACAGAAGGAACAGCACCAAAAAACCAAATTAGTCCACTCTACAAAGAATTAGAAACATAAATCCAACAGTCCTATCATATTCACTTCAGTTATATTCTGGCTGACTGAGAATTTAGAATACAAATTTATAATTGTATGAAACACCTCAAATATTTTTTTTTCCTTTTCCTTTCATAAAATATAGAAATAATACAGATACATGACAAATATATGGCTCAAATGATAAGAAAGTCTCAAAATGAAAATCTCTTCCTCTATCCTAAGAGGATAGTTGTTCTTCCTAGAAAATAACACTGTCAATTTCCAGTGTTTTTTGAAGTTACTTTTTAAAAAAATTGAAGTGTAACATATTAGTTTTGGGTGAACAACATAGTGATTCAATTTTTTTTGGATTGATTCAATATTTTTACAGATTATACTCCATTTAAAGTTATTTTAAAATAATGGCTATCCCTGTGCTGTACAATATATATTCAGAGCTTATTTATTTTTACATAATAGCTTATACCTCTTAATCCCCTACCCTTATCTTACCCCTTCCCCCTCCCTCTCCCTGCTGGTAACCATTAGTTTTCTTTTTTCTATATTTGTGAGTCTGTGTCTATTTTGTTATATTTATTCATTTATTTTTCAGATTCTATATAAAAGTTATAACATACAGTATTTGTCTTGCTCTGTATGACTTATTTCACTAAGTATAATACTTTCGAGGTCCATCCATGTTGTTGCAAATAGCAGAATTTGATTCTTTTTTATGGGTGAGTAAAATTCAATTATATATATTGTATATTATATATAAAACTTCAATTATATATATATAATTGTGTATATATATATATATATATATATATATATATAAAACCCCACTTCTTCTTTATCCACTCATCTGTTGATAGACACTTAGGTTGCTTCCATATCTTGGTTGTTGTAAATAATGCTGCTATGAACATTGGGGTGCATGTATCTTTTTAAGTTAGTGTTTTCACTTTCTTCGGATACATACCTAGGAGTGGAATTGCTAAATCATATGGTAGTTCTATTTTTGGTATTTTTGAGGAAACTCCATAGTGTTTTTCATAGTGGCTGTACCAATTTACATTCCCACCAACAGTATACTAGGGTTCCCTTTTCTCCAGATCCTTGCCAACATTTATTTGTAGACTTTTTGAGGATAGCCATTCCAACAGGTGTGAAGTGATATCTCATTGTGGTTTTGATTTGCATTTCTCTGATGGTTAGAGATACTGAGTATCTTTTCACATGCCTGTTGGATATCTGTACATCTTCACTGGAAAAATTTCTTGGGTCTTCTGCCTATTTTGTAATCTAGGTGTTTGTTTTTTTGATATTGAATTGTATGAGCTGTTTATTTATTTTGGATATTAACCCCTTATTAGTCATATCTTTAGTTGTTATTTAAGGTATTTTCTCTTGTTTTTTTTATTGAAACAAGTTCTCTGTCTTCTCATTTTGCTTAACTTTCTCTGTCTCTATGAATTTAGTTGAAACAGTTACCTATCCCAGTCTTGAATGGGTGTCCTTGTGTGGGTGTGTCTCTATACAGTCTGTGTATGCCCAGTGACTTTGGTGGGAGGCCTGGATCTGAGGTGAGCATGAGTCATGTCTTTCCCCAGGTTGTGCTGGCAGCTATCACCTATGTAGGAGTTAGGGATGGAGATGAAGGGGCTGGAGCCAGATCTAGGTATGAGCCATGGCTTCTCCTCTGCTCAGTGGTCAACACCACCCTACTGGGGACAGAAGTTGCTGGGGCAGAAGCCCTGAGGTTCAGGTCTGAGCTGGCCCCGTTCCCTCTGAGTGTTTGCTTTCAGCACCTTCACCCTATAGGGGAGCAGTGCTGGTGTAAGAGAGTCTGGAGTGGGCACTTGGCATGGGTCAGGGCACAGGCTGTGACATTCCCTTACTCTTGTGTGGAGTTGCCTTGCTGACCATGTGGGGAAAAGCAGGTGCTCAGCTCGGGTGGGGCTCCACACTGTTTTGGTTGCAGAAAATCTGCCAGTGTCACTTGCAGTTTTAATCTGCTTCTTCTGCCATGTTTCGTAAGTAAGCAGTGTGTGTACACTTTGCATGAGTTGAGTCTAGGTTTCTTACAGCTCTCCTTTCAATCCCACTGGCTTTCAAGCCAGCTAAGGGAACTAATCTTCCTGGTTTCAGACGCCAGGCCTGGGGCACCCAATATGTGGCTCAAGCCACTCACTACTCAGGGAATATCTCCACTTGTGTAATCTCCCTCCTGTTCTTTGTCTCCTGCCAGGGACACAGATCCAGACCTGATTGCTTCACTTCCCTTCTTACCCAATTCTGTGTAGATCTTTCTTACAGCCTTGATTGTACAAGTGTTTTTCTGCCAGTCTCCAGTTAGTTTTCAGTGAGATCTTGAAGTTACTTTTAAAACTGATGTGGTATACATATCTTATAATTACCAAAGTATCAACTTTTGATACACCTATTTTTTTTTCTCCATTGTAAAGGATTTCATTCTTACTACCTCTACCTCCCTGGTTTACTCCTAAAGAATTTCACCCTTTCTTTGCTTGTAATATTTCTTTTCAAGGTGTGCTTGGAAAGCTCAGCTTTATTATTTGCCTCTTTAATGCAACCTAGAAGCTAAGTTTGTAAAATTTTTCACCAATGTCTATTGGAAGTACACTTGATAGGATAGTAAAGTCATAAACATATGTCACATATGAACTGGCTTCTTCATTTACATACGTTTTTTCCACTAGAGGGTATAGAATTTGTAAAACAAAATAAAACAAAAACTGGGCAACCTAGGGGATTATACAGATAGTTTCTTCATGCTATAAAATGAGGATTATAGGGCCTCCCTGGTGGCGCAGTGGTTGAGAGTCCACCTGCCGATGCAGGGGATACGGGTTCGTGCCCCG
This sequence comes from Mesoplodon densirostris, assembly GCF_025265405.1. NCBI lineage: Eukaryota > Metazoa > Chordata > Mammalia > Artiodactyla > Ziphiidae > Mesoplodon > Mesoplodon densirostris. The sequence continues at coordinate 91,243,572 of NC_082661.1, forward strand.
GTCTGGGAGGATCCCATATGCCGCGGAGCGGCTGGGCCCATGAGCCATGGCCGCTGGGCCTGCGCATCTGGAGCCTGTGCTCCGCAATGGGAGAGGCCACAACAGTGAGAGGCCCGCATACCCCCCCAAAAAAAAAAAAAAAATGAGGATTATAGATGAAGTGATTGCTAAAAATAATTTTCATATTCAAGAGTGAAAATAAGTCCATATGATAGATCTTGGTTTTCTAGCACTATTTCTAGGAATACATACCTTAACCAGATGATTCTCTAAGTCTGATTGAATTGAAATATATATTTCTTCAATACAATTAGATAATTCTGGCAATTACAGATCAATGCCACATTATACAAACAACTTATTTTTTTTCCATTTTCTTTGGTTACAAAATTAACTTCTATTCACAATTTAGCTTCCCACAAAGGATTTTCCACAAGAAATTGATGCACACTCACATCTGGCAGACACTATTTTTTTCCATACATAAAAACATAGTCAACAAATAATTTTTTAGGATCTACGTTATCCAGGCACTATACTAGGTGATGGAGGTACAAAAAATATAATACAAACATAAATATTGAATAAAGTAAAATACAAAAAATATAAATACAAAACTAATTTATGCCAAGGAATTATAATACAACATAGCAAATACAATTATTGAAATATCCACAGAGTTATCTGGGAATGAAGAAAGTGGATCTTGATTCAGACAATGGGAACAGAGTGAGAAAGACACATAAAAGGAAATAATACTTTGCATAGGCTTAATTATATGCTATTCAGTGTCATTGGAATGTAAGACTTGGTTTTGGGGATTAACATTGAGGCTAAGAGCAGGAGTTAGAATTTTAGTGCTTACCAAAGAAATATAAACTAGGCATAAATGACCTTCTTACAACTTCTAATTTAGAAGAAATTTGGGAGGCTATATTGAGTTGTCAAAAGAGACATAAAATATTGCTTTTTAAATAAAAATTTATGGTATTTCATAATGCACATTTGTTATAATTAAAAATAATAATAATAAAGAGATGTCAAAGAAATTTGACATTTATAAAACACACTGTTGGATAACTTAAAAAACCTCCCAGAGAGTATATTATTTCTATCAATGATGAAGTAACTAGTATAGGACTAGATTCCCCATGATAAGCAACTATAAATCTGGACAAAATATACTAAATAATTATTTTCATACATTAAACATTAGATAGTGAAGGACTATGATTCGAAATATAAGGGAAATAAGAAATTTGGTTCATGTTTATCCTGACTTTAAACCAACACTGTCTGAACTGTGGCACAGTGAAAGGAAGACTAAATCATAGAAGTCTCACTGAGTTGAGAAAACTGAGTTCCAGGCTACTGGGGTGACAGAAATTTGCATGGTAGGAAAATAGGTACCTATACAAAAAAAGAAAGTCCTAAAAGTATTTCCTTGAATTATTGGCAAATACTAAGCTGCAGATGCTGTGGGAAAGAGTCCATAAAGTTAGGGAAAGAATGGTTATCAGGAGCTGTGAACTGGGGAATAAACAACTATATATATATATATATATATATATATATATATATATATATATATATATATATATATATATATATATACATATATGTATATTTATATCTTAATATATATCATATGTATTATGAACAGACACAACTGAAAAATATTCATATTCCAAAAAGCAAGAATGAAGAGTCCTCACTGAATAGCTGGACATTGAATAGAATTCAGAAGTTGTGACATTGGAATAGAACTACTCTAACTCTTGAATAAAGCCTCCTTTATTTTTACCCTAATTACACTTAAAAGCAACCATTGAATGGATCAAGCTAATGTGCAAATAAATTAATTGACTGCCATGAGAAACCTCAAAACTCTCAAAAGGGAGAAAAAATAATTTATACACACACTAACATAGCACTCATCATGTCCAAAATCCAATAAAATACTACTAGATATGTGAAGAAGTAGAAAAATGTGTCCCATAATAAGAAAAGTAACTCCATTAAAATAGACACAGAACTGTCAGAGGTAATGGAATTAGCAGGCAATAATTTTAAAATATCTATTCAAATGTGTTCAACTATTTAAGAAAAAAACATAAAGATAATGAAATAACAACTGTAAAATCTCCTTAGAGGAATAAACACTGTAAAAATAAATCAAATGCACATTTAAAACAGCAAAATTAGATACCCAAATTGAAATTTTCAAAGATGGGCTCATAAGCAAAATAACCTAATAAATACAATATTTGAACATAAATAAGGGGAAAAACTGAATGCTTCAAACTGTTTCAAACTGAAATACAGAATTAAAAGAAAGAGAACAGTTTCAGGGCACTCTGGGAAAACATCAAGTAATCTCATATGCATGTAATTGACATACAGTAAGAAGAGAGAAAATTTCAAGCAAAAACAAATGGCCAGATATTTCAAATTTTAATATAAATATAAATCAACAGTTTTAAGAAGCTCTATCAACATTAAGCAGAATATACATAACAAGATGAACATTAAGGTACATTATTAAAAAATTGCCCAAACCAGTAATAAAGAGGAAAACTTTAAAAGAACTAAGGGGAAAAAAAGACATATTACATTTAGAGGCACAACATAAAGGATATATTTTTAATAAAAAGTTTATATTTAAAAATCTTTAACCTATAATTACATATCCAGCAAAAATATGCTAGGAAAATGCAGAGGAAATAAAGGCATTTCTAACCAAAGAAAAGCTATGAGAATTTTGTGACAGCAAAACCCGCACTGTGTCCAGTACTTATGATGATATTTACAAGAGACAAACTGATTGTAAAGACACATATGGACTTAAAGGATAATGAAAAATGATATACCAAACAAACACAAATCATGAAAAACGGAGAGGCTGTATTAATAATAAAATTAATTCTAGAACAAGAAAGATTACCAGAAATAAAACAGACATTTCACACTGATAAAAGTTCAATTAATCATGAAGGGATAACAATTCCAAAAAATGCATGTATATAGCTTCAAATATTGTTAAAATATGAGGACTGAAGTGATAAAGAAGCAAACTAAGATTATAGTTGGAAATGTCAACAATCCCCTCTCAGTCATTTATAGAGTAAGTATACAGCAAATCAGTAAGGGTGTAAAAGACTTGAGAAACACTATTAACCAAGTAGAATTAACTGACATTTATAGAAAATTACACCCAATCACACAATAGAATACATTTTTTTTCAACTACACATAGATGGCTGACTAGAATAGGCCATGTGCTAGACTATAAAATAATTCTCAATAGATATACAAGTTTTAAGAATGTGTTTTCAAAACAGTGGTATTATATTGGAAATCAGTAACCAAAACTCTATAAAACCATCAACTATTTGGAAATTAAGCAGCATATTTTTAAATAATCTATCAATTAAGGCATAAATCATATAAGGGAAATTAGAAAATACTTTTAAATAAATGATAATAACATTAAAATGTGTGAGATGTAGCTAAATTAGGGCTTAGAAGCTAACTTATAAATGCTTATAGAAAAGAAGAAAATTTTAAATCTGGTGACGTAAATGTCTACCCTGAGAAGCTAGAAAAATAACAGCAAATTAAATTCAAAGTAAGTAAAGAAAAGAAGTGGTAAACAGAATTAAGTCATTAAACAGCAAATGGGGAAAACAGAAATAATTAACTAAAACAAAACTTGATTCTTTAAAAAAATTAATAAGATTGGTAAATCACTAACTAGACTAATCCAGAAAAATATGGAAGACACAAGTGAATAATTTAGGAATTAAATTTAAAAATCACTATAGATTCTTCAGAAGGATAATAAAAGAATATTATGATAAATTTATTAATTCACTTAGAAGATTTGGACAAATTCTTTGAAAATTAATTACTAGAATTTTCATAGGGTAAATTTAAAAAAATAATAATCTTATATATTAAATTAATTGCATTTTAATTACAAGCTTTCCAACTAAGAAAACTCCAGGCCAGAAGGCTTATCAAAATTCTATGCCAAAAAATTACAAGAAAAAATATTTTACAAAAGCTCTTTCATAAAGTAGCAATAAACACTTCTCATCTTACTTTATATGGCCAGTAATCCCAAAGACATTACCAAAAAAAGAAAAAAAATTACACACTAATATCATTCACTGATATTGGCCTGGGGTTAGAAAACATTTTCTTTAAAAGCTCAGGGAGTAAATGTTTTATACTTTGAGGGTCATATTATTTCTGTTGAAACAGCTCAACTCTCCCATAGTAGTGTAAAAAGTCATAGAGTATATGTAAATGAATTGACATGGCTAAGTTTCAATAATATTTTATTTATCAGACTAACCTCTGATTTAGGTGCTATAAGCTATAAGTCCTAAACAAATATTAGCAAAACTCAAAGCCACACTTTTTAAATTCAAAATCAAACAATATCATATTCATTAAAGGAGAAATAAAACATTCTATCAATAAATTTAAAATGCATCAGAGAAATCTAACACACTCATAATAAAAATGACCAGCACTCTAGCAACAGAATAAAAGAAATTCTCAATTTGATAAAGTGCATCTACAAAAAACAAAACAAAATAAAACTATAGCTAGCATCACAATATATGTTAAAAAACTGAAAACTTTCCCTTTAAGATTGCAAAAAAGACATATATGTCTGTTTATCATTTCCATTCAAACTGGAGGTCCTATCCAGTATAGTAAGTCAAGCGAAAGAAAAAAAAAAGTATACCAATTCAATAGGAAGAAACAGTTACCTATATTCAGAGAGGACCTAATCTTGTATGTAGAACATCCTAAGGAACAAAAAAGAAAACAATGCAACAAGAAAAAAACCTACCAGTGCTAAAATAAAAGAATTTAGCAATGTGATAGAACAGCGGGTTAATTTGTGTGTGTGTATGTGTGTGTGTGAGAGACTGAATTGGAATTGCCGTTGCAATATCAGGCACAGCATTATTTTCTTAATATGATATAGTTACATATAAATTTAATAATGTTTAGGAATTATACAAAGAAAAATACAAATTATAAATTAATAGCAAAGAGGTACCTGGATAATGCCCATACATTTGCCACCTAAGCATCCTATTTGCACATAACCAATAGAACAAAAGAAAAATTTGAAAGTAAAAAAAAAAAAGTTCTGAATGATATTAAAGATACATTATATTATAAATTGTAGCATGTAGCTAAACAAAACCACATTCGGGGAAACCTAAAGAAACTTAAACAAACAGGGATTTATACCCAGTAATAGAATGGAGCACTCAATATTGTTTTGCTGCCAATTCATCCAAGATGATCTATGGATTTGATGCAGTACTAATAAATATTTCAGCATGTTGTTTGTAGAAATTGTCCAGCTAATTACAAAAATGTATGTAGAACCTCAAAGTACTTAGAATAGACAAAAGTTGAAAAAGAAAAACAATGCTGGAGGAGATACATTATCTGAAATAAAGATTTGCACACATCTACATTTACCAAGCTAGTTAGTATGGTATTAACATAAAGATAGACAACTAGATTAGTGGAACAGAATGGAGTCCAGAAGTTGGTTCACATTTACATGGTCTATTTGTTTTAAAACTTGACACCAGAATGACTCAATAAAGACATTAAAGTCTTTTCAAAATATATGATGCTGGAACAGTTTGTTCTCTTGTTCTACAAGAAAGCAAGAAAATATCTTCTTAGCCTTAGGTAGGTAATTTTTTTTTTTCATAGATGATTGAAGAAACAAACTACAGACTGGGAGAAAATATCTACAGTTCATTTGTCAAGGAATCTGTATCCAGAATATATAACTGCTACAATTCAATAATAAAAACACAACCAAATTAAAAAGTGGTCAAAAGATACAAAAAATTTCACAAAATAAGATAAATGCCCAGTAAGCACATGAACAAGTGACCATTATTAGTCATCAGAGAAATGCAAAATAAGACCTCAGTGAGATATTACTACATATTTACTAGATTTCAAAAAGGCCATCAACCTTCAATGTTGGCATAGATGTAGACTTTAGTGATGGGAGAATAAAATGATTAAAGTCATCTTGGAAATTAGCTTCTCAGTTTCTCTTAAAGTTAAACATAAAGTTCTTTATTTAATATGACCTAGCTATTCTATACTTAGTTATTTAAACAAGAGAATTGAAAACATATGTACACAAAAAGGTACACAAGGATGTCCATAACATAACAGGGATATTCATAGTTGCTCAAAACAGGAAACATCCAAATGTCCATCAACTGGAGAATGGCTAGGAAAAATGTTGTATATCCAGGTAGTGGAATAACTCTCAGCAAATTAAGACAACAAAGGAATAAGCTACTTATATGTACAAAAATTGATAAACGTAAGAAACATTTTTCTATTTAGCTGATCAAAAGAAGCCCCACACTCTGTAGTTAGATTTGAAATTCTGTTATAATCAAAGAAACTTTAGAGGAAACACAATGGTTGTTTCTTGACAGGTAGAATGGGGAGAGGTGTGGAGTTTGGGAAGAAACAGAAGGGCTTTTTCTCAAATGATGAAAATATTCTGTATTTTTATAGGAGTCTGAGTTATCATGTGCAATAAATTTTTAAAATGTGTTGAATTATACACTTAAATTTTGTTCACTTTACTGAATATAAAATATACCTCAGTAAAAAGATCCCCACACTCTGATGTATATGTTCAATGTCCAATACAATTTAGAACGTATCAGTGAAACATGTTGAAAAGCACTCACCAGATAATAAGACTCTTTGAAGCATTTTAAGCATGGAATTTATATGCTCACAGTTTTCAATGATATGTTTGTATTTTTGATAGATCAATAATAGACTGCGTAGAGAATGAAATAGAAATGAGCAATACTTGAGATAGAAAGTACACCTATAATTAAGAAAATTGCCTTTCATTTTACCATGGCTTTCATTTTAAAAAATAAACAAAATGGGTGATTTCTCTGGTAAGAATTACAAACCTACAAATATCAACTAGCCAGATGTCTAATTGAGTCAGCCTCAGAGAAGTATACAATGAAAATTTAATAACTCAGTAATCAGTATATTTTGTGAAAAGTCAAATATCAATGACTAAAAGAATATGTAGTTATCCATTTTATACATATTAGTGTATATATGACAATTCCAATCTCCCAATTCATCACACCACTAATAAGAATCTGATATATAAAAAAATAAATAAAATGAAATTCAAAAATTCAAAAATAAAAAAAATTAAAAAATTAAAGAATATTTAGCATTTCTATGAAATAAAAAGATTCATATTTCTACATATTTCAGCCCTCATCCTAAAGTCATATTTTCCAAACATTTTGGATATGTCAACCATCTTTAATACATAAACTAACAGTTCTCCTTGAGCCTTTGTCATTTTATAATTTTGACATTATGTGTGATAAAGAAGTAAATCAAAGAAAAAGGAAAACACATCATCTTTTATATCATTATACTATTAAATTATAATAGTTATCCACTTAATATATTTAACGATGTTGATACTACTCTCCGTACATAAAGATGAATTTAAAGGTTTTCTCTCATTTTTGATACTTGCTTTTTAATGTACTTCGTAAAATCATTGAAACACTTGACTTGATTTTAAATAAAAATTTTCAGAGACATATTATTATAGTATTGATTTTGTGATTGGCTCTATATTAATTAAAATACTATAACCTCAGCTTGGCTTTTGCTGACAGTTCTAATTAAAGATGTTCTTCACGCCCCCCTCACACCTCATCACACAACATGCATTTTCATGAATTATTTTGTTTCATTTTGTCCATGTTAATTATCCTTATCTGAAATAGTTTTTGCTTACAAGTTAGTTTCTATCTCCACTCACTATTATATACATTTTACAATGGCAGAGATTTTTCTTGTATATGTAACATCCCCAGTGCCTACAATATTGCCAGTTCATATTAAGCACTCTATAAATATTTGAATGAGTGATGAAACAATGAATGAATAAACTTTCTAAAGGTATCTAAGATAGTAGGCATGTATTGCGTTTATTCGATTACATTTCTTTTTTACTTTCATTTGTTAAACAGAAAAGAGAAACAATTATGTTGTCATTTCTTTTTCTTCTCGTTTTCTTGACTAATGTTGAGAAATTTAGGGTGGAAAGGAATCAGAATTGTGGGATTGTAAAAATAATTGTTCAACTTGGTATTTTAAATGAACATAACTACACTCTGATTCGTGTCACAGTGGGAGTAATTCTAGTTTTAAGACATGGATTGGAAAAATCTCAAGCTTCATTTCTTGCAATTTTGCATGTAAGTAGACAAGGAGGTTTAAGAAAAGGTCATTGAGGGCTTCCCTGGTGGCACAGTGGTTGAGAGTCTGCCTGCCGATGCAGGGGTCACGGGTTCCTGCTCCAGTCCGGGAAGATCCCACATGCTGCGGAGTGGCTAGGCCCGTGAGCCATGGCCGCTGAGCCTGCGCGTCTGGAGCCTGTGCTCCACAACGGGAGAAGCCACAACAGTGAGAGGCCCGTGTACCACACACACAAAAAAAAAAGTCATTGAAATTACAACCATTTATTAAAGAAAAAAGTGATCTGTAGCCAAAGCCCCAAAGCTTTATATCTTGATGTGCAGAGTAAGAACAGCTAAATCTGGTTCAAGTCAGCTTTGGGTAAATGATTATTAGATTCCATCAGCCAGTGATTCTGCCTTCTCTCATCCTGTGCAAGAAAAAACAAAACAACTAAATATCCCAGTGCCACACTCTACTTCTCTCAATATGAAATTAATTTTTGTACAAAAATCATATTAATCCAAAGTATTATAGAAAGACTCCAGATGAGCTTAGTTACTCAAGAACCAGTTTGAATATGTTACATCAAATAGTCTGAACAATCTTCTTTCAACCAAACAGCAAAAAAAATTTTTTCAAAACCATAGGTAGGTACTGGATACTGCTTTAATTTCTGTTAATTAAAAATGTTTGATCTACTATGGCAGATCTTGGTGTAAGAGTCTTAAAAGAAAATAATTAATCCATGCAAGTTCGAGATAACACCTAATCTGTAGAGCTTGTGACCTGATTTAATCAAACTCTGGACATTATTGTTGACCTATCCAAAAAAGGTTTTCTTTTTAAATTGAAATATAGTGGATGTACAATGTTATGTTAGTTTCAGGTATACTACATAGTGGTTTTACATTTACATAGATTACAAAATGATCACCATGATAAATCTGGTGACCATCGGTCCCCTCACAAGGAACATGGTTAATATTATTATTATTAACCATATTCCTTCCTTTATATTACATCCCCATGGTTTATTTATTTTATACCTGGAAGTCTGTACCTCTTAATCCCCACTACCTATTTTGCACAACTCCTCTACCCTCCTCCAATCTGGCAAACACCTGTTTTTAGATTTCACCTGTAAGTGAGGTTGTGCGATATTTGTGTTCGTCTCTCTGATTTATTTCACTTAGCATGATAGCCTCTAGATCCAGCTGTGTTGTCAAAAATGCCAAGATTGACGAAGTCGGGTAGGCGCGGACAGGGGAGGGGCGTCGGCGAGGGGAGGAAAGCGCTGGGCTGGAGGGATTGCTGGATTTGTTCGTGTTGATCAAGATTATGTCCTGAGGGCTGCAGAGCTGGCAAAAGCTAGAGGGTGCAAACATTTCAACTTGCTGTCCTCTAAGGGAGCTGACAAGTCAAGCAATTTTTTTATATCTGCAAGTCAAGGGAGAAGTGGAAGCTAGGGTTGAAGAGTTAAAATTTGATCGTTACTCCATATTTTGGCCCAGAGTTCTATTATGTGATAGGCAAGAATCTCGCCCAGGTGAATGGTTGGTTAGGAAGTTGTTTGGTTCCTTACCAGAATCTTGACCCAGCGGCCATTCTGTGCCAGTGATGACTGTGGTTAGAGCAATGCTGAACAACGCAGTGAGATCAAGTGACAAGAAGGAACTCCTGGATAACAAGGCCATCCACGACCTGGGGAAATCTGATGGCTCTCTCAAGCCGTGACCACAATGGAGAAATGCTTTCCAGTGTCAGGCTCAACACCTATCACCTAACGGTAATTTCAGGGTCTAAAGAAAACATGTGCTTTAACTGTGGTTTCACTATTCTCAGTCGCCCAGATCCAATCAAAAAATGATCATGCTCTGCATCTGCATTTTAGAGCCTGATTCTACATATGTAGACATCACCCTGGGAGCCTTTCAAAAATAGAGATCCAGTAGCTCCCTAGTGGTCTGATGTCTCGTGTTCAGCACAGAAATGAGAGATTCATAGGCCCTACCTCAGACTTTCTGAATCAGAACTTGGGGGCTATGGGCACAGAAATCTGTTGTTTTATTTAAGCTTCTCTTATGGTTCTGATGCCACTGGTGGGGAGGCCAGCTTTGAAAGCTTGTCTGCAGAGTCACAGCAGCAGTGCAGACTTTATGTATCATGCAGATGAGTTCTGAACAAAAATTGTTGACATTTGTGTCTCTGAGTTACCCAGTGCTGACTACATGTTAATTGTGTAAGTGAACATTGTGCTTTACTACTTCTTTAGAATATATAATAAAAGTTATTATATAACCGAACTTATATAATTCATGGGAGAATTAAATAGAAGAATTAAAATAAATGTACAGATCGTGGGTGCCCTTAGATTGTTAGAAAATGCCCAAGTAAGGGTGGTAATATGCAGTATTTTGGCCAATGGGATGATAGAATAGCAGCTAATACATATCAAGGACTTGCTAATTGCCAGCCTTTACACACACTGTCTGTCTTTTAACCCTCCAGACAATCTTTATAATTCTTACAGGCAGTACTATCATCCCCAAATCTTAGGTGGGGAAACCGAGGCTCACTGTGGTTAAGTACCTTGCCCAAGGGCTTAAGCTGAAGCCTGAAGCTAGGAAATGGCAAAGCCAGGATTCTAACCCAAGTGAGCCTGAATCCATAGCTTCTGTTTTTAAATACTCTGCAAGAGCATCCAGTATCTGTATATTTCCAGGAAGTTAAAGTTAATTGTTGCTGGATCAGTACATGCCATGGATGAATAAAATAGAAAGGTTTGGGTTTCTCCATTGGTCTAGGATCCCTCTAATGATTAACCACAAAATGTTCACATAGCCAGTAAATGTATATTTCAAAGTGCTTCACTTTAAAAACTATGGAAAAGGAAAGGAAAGGAAGAGGCAGAAAGAAGGGTCAAAGTGGAGAGGAGTACACTGTTAATTTCCATCATGGAACGAAGGATAGTAGTGAAATTTGTCTTAACTTGTGTGCTGGGGGAAGCAAGGTAATAAATTTCAAGCTTCAGTGGACAAAGAAAAGAAAAAAATGGCATGATTTCACTTTTTTAAAGGCTGAGCAATTACAGATATATATGTAATATAATATATACTTTCCTTTATTCACTGAGGTTGCTTCCATATCTTGGCTATTGTAAATGCTACAATAAATATTGGGGTGTGTGTATCTTTTCAAATTAGTGTTTTTGTTTTCTTCTGGTAAATACCCAGAAGTGAAATTGTTATATCATATGGTGGGTTCTATTTTTAATTTTTTGAGAAACCTTCATAATATTTTCCATTGTGGCTATACCAATTTACCTTCCTGCCTACAGTGCACAGAGGTTCCCATTTCTCCACATCCTCACCAGCACTTGTTATTTGTTGCCTTTTTGATGATAGTCATTCTGACAGTGTGAGGTGGTATCTCATTGTGGTTTTCATTTACATTTCTCTGATGATTAGTGATGTTGAGAATTTTTTATGTGTCTCTTGGTCATCTGTATGTCATCTTTGAAAAATGTCTGTTTAGGTCCTCTGCCCATTTTTTGAGCAGGTTGCATATTTTTTTGATGTTGAGTCATATGAGTTCTTTGTATATTAACTCCTTATAAATATATATATATATATATATATATATATATATATATATATATATCCTTTGTAAATATTTTCTTCCATCCAGTTATCTGCCTTTTTGTTTTGTCAATAGTTCCCTTTGCTGTACAAAAGTTTTTTTTTGTTTGTTTGATGTAGTCCCATTTGTTTATTTTTGCTTTTTCTTCCTTTACCTGAGGTGACAGATCTGAAAGATTATTGCTAAGACTGATGTCAAAGATTGTACTACCTAGGTTTTCTTCTAGGAGTTTTATGGTTTCAGATCTTACATTTAACTTTTTAATCCATTTTGAGTTTATTTTTTGTATATGCTGTGAGAAATTAGTCCAGTTTTATTTGCATGTAGCTGTCCAGTTTTCCCAACACCATTTATTGAAGAAGATGTCTTTTTATTGTATATTCTTTTCTTCTTTACTGTAGGTTAATTGAACATATAAATGTGGATTCATTTGGGGGCTCTTTATTCTGTTTCATTGATCTATGTGTCTTTTTTGGTGCTAGTACCATACTGTTTTGATTACTGTAGCTTTGTAGTATAGCTTGAAATCAGGGAGTGTGACATCTCCAGCTTTGTTCTGCTTTCTCAAGATTGTTTTGGCTATTCTGGGTCTTTGTTGTTTTCATACAAATTTATAATTATTTATTCTAGTTCTGTGAGAAATGCATTCATGAATACTGCAATGGGTCATCAAGTTAATTTACTTTATAAAAAATTTACAAAAATTTTTAGTGTCCTTTAATAGATATAATTTTACACATTAAGTAGTAGTGTAAATAGTTGCTCTTTGTTAATATCCAAAAATAATGAAAACTGATCAATGACTTCTCTAAAAAATAGTTTTTTGACTGCCATCAGTGAATTTCTGCAAAATAGAATGCAAAATAAATATGTAATTTTCTAATAATAAGCAGATGTTTACTACATATCAGCTATGTGGAAAATATTTTCTCTCAGTACCAGAAAGAAAACAGAAATAATTTAAATCAAATATCAGCAAACCAATTTGCCTTTTTCTAATTGAAGCAAAGTGATATTCATATTTAGTTGTCATGTATGTTTTGAGGTCTACTAATATCCAGTGTTTTTCACATATGAACGAATGAATATATAGCTAGAAAGGAACCTGCCTAGCATATTTGATTTTGGTGAAAGACCCATTTTATAGTTACATATTAACTATTATAATCACTTTTTAATTCATAGTATATCCAATTAATATCACAGCATGATATACCCTGATATGAAATGGATTTTCTATGTATATTTTAATGAGATCATAAAGTGAGGTAGGGGTTACCAGGGAAGATATTTATAATGTACTTTACAATTAATAAAATTTAATTTAGTAAATATCTGTGATATAAAGCATATTAGTCAGGTTTCAACCAGAGACATAGAGCCAGTAGGAGATGGATACTAAGAGACTTATTGCAAGAAATTGGCTTACATCAAATTGCTTCACACTCGCCACCCTCTTCCCAACACAGCTCAGAGAATGATTCCTAATTGTTTTAACCCAGTCGTGGTGGTTCAAATATCCTTGACAGTGATTTTGTTAGGCTTAGGTCTCTGATACAATTCTGGAATTCAGCTGTGAATCTTCTTTAAAATATATGCACAAGAATGCTTCTGTAGTTATGAATGATGCCTGGGATGCTGCAACCATTTTGGAAACATAAGAACAAAGGTGAGAATAAAAAAGGAAATATGGCCCTTGATGGTGTTATTGAGCCACCCAGTTAACCAACTCTGAAAGCTACCCCATTCTATCATTCAATCATACATTCATTTATTTGATGATACCTTTATTGTTAATTCTGTTTGAATTGGAAATTTTCCTTAAATGCAGTTTGTAGCCTTTTAAGTGATATAGAAGCCAAATGAAATCAGAAGTTGTCTTGGTAAAGCATGAAAGCATGAAATCAGAGAAAGGGGATTTAAATGATTCAAATGTTTATTGACATCAGGAAAAGGTAGTCTAAAACAGCAACTCTTCCTCTGAAATATGACCTTAGGGAACCAAAGTATTTGAAACTGTGAGTCACAACAATCCTTTCCTTAGTGGTTCTCAGGATTTATCATGGATTAGAATCACCTGAAGAGCTCACTGAGGTGTGAGATTTCAGGCTCCTCATCTTGCATACATCTCCCATTTTTTTCTAAGGGGTTCTCTTAGAGCTACACTCACTTGGCTTGACGGAGAAGAAGAACTTTGCTTTCCTTGTGTGTTTTCTTTTCCTTAAATTTTGTCAATGAGTTCTTTCTCAGTAAATCTCTACCCTGTAGGTAAAAGGTAGGCAGCACTCCTTCCCAGGCCTGATTGGGGGTATAGGGGGGGTCAAGGAGGAGCTGCACTTTATGGTGCCTTCCCATGCCATCTGGGCAGGGCTCTCTAAGCCTGGATCTTGCTTTGTGTGAATTCTGGTCTCTAGAAGCACCTGTTTCAACATTTTCTGTGTTCTCCCTTGTGATTGGGATCAGCTTGGGCTGGCAGTGCTACCCAGGCAGGATGCCCTGAGCCCATGTCTTTGTTTCTCTCCTTGCGGGGAAATTTCCATCTCTTTATCCCAAGCATGGGGTCTACCAGATGCCCCAAGAGCTCTGACACTCAAGCTGATAGGATTATTCCATGGTCCTGGATGGTTTCTAGTCCAGGAACACAGCATTGTAAGTGGGCCACACCTACTGACTAAGGTAGTATTTCTCTCATGGGATAGCATTAGATGGGGCTACCAGGATGGTACTGACATGCTGATCTTGAGTGAGCCTCAGTCACATCAGACATAGGAAAATTTTAAGACTCTGAGTTACCAGTGGTTTGATTACCTTTGGGCTTGAGCCATATAAAGCCTGGGCATTAGCTCTCAGCTGCCAGTGCTCTAACCATGGTGCCACCCATGGTGCCACCCATGTTTTACAGCACCCAAGGGCAGTTGGGGTATTAACATGTGTTCTTCATCTTGTGCATCCCCAAGCACTGGCACCCAGGGCAGTCACTCCACCAGCTCAGACAGTCCTTCACAGATGGCATTGGCAATCTCCTCTGAGTTTTTTCAAGATTGTTTCTCTTCAACATCAATAGACACTTCTCATTTGTACCCCCTCATGCTTCAACTGATAAATCTTAAGTTATGAAAACAAGAAGTGGAAGTTTCCTTGTATAAATGGAACTTCTGCCCATGGACCCTTGACTATCTACCCCACTGACAGCACTGTGTAGAAGACAGGTTTGCAGTTTACATGGAAAGAAATCACATTTTAAGAATGTAGTGACTATAACTTAAATAGTTCCAGAGAAGTCATCATTAGAAGATGAATATCATACTGTATTTAGCCTATAATACTCCAAATGGTAAATGTAACATGACTAGAAAGAAAATTATGATTCGTGTCTTCCTACACATCTGGGTAAGACTTACATTTGTGGGTATCATCAACAAAGCACAATAACAGCCATTATAGAGCCATTGGAAGTTGATAGTCATTGGCTGTTTGAAGGATGATGCAGTATCATGAGTAATGAGGTAAATAGCATTTTTAAAAAATAAATAAAAGTGGCTAAGGAGCTGAAGAAGCAAGAAGATCTGAATTGTTTTACACAAATTGTTTCCTAAGAGCACGGTATTGGGAGTAATAATAGCCTTGCTCCTCATGATAAGAAATATATTAGCCACTAACAATGCATTTGACAATGAAGAATACAGAGATGGTTCCTAGAACTGAGTAGGAAGAAATGGTTCCTGGACACTAAAAAACTCTTACCATGCACTCATTGGCCATAAAATATGCAAGCACCACTGATTTGCTATTAATTAATTCATCATTGATAAATCAGTATATCTCACAAGGGATCATATATCTTGTGATACATTTTTAATCAAATTGTTTATAGAAAGAGAAGCCTCCTAAAATATAATTGCCTGAGGCTCTGCAAACCATGAGGACAGATATGCTGGGCATATCTGCTGAGAACATTAAATTTAGAGCCTCTCTTCACTTAACATGCATTGTCTTCAACTTTGAGCCCTTTGCCAATTTGGATACAACAGAAAAATAATTCTGTTTCACATTTAACAATGAATCTATTAATAGACACACAGAGTTACATACACAAACACAAACATACACTGAAACATGCTCTGAAATCTTGCAGAGCAAACTAAGGAAAGTAAAAGACTTGAATATATTAAAAAGTATACATCTGTATATCCCATCTGTATTTTAATATATATTAATATCTAATATGTATTGTGTATTTACTATATGCAGTGAATTATTTTATCTTCTTGCAAATACCAACATATTTATTCTCCACAATAGTCATAAGATAAAGTTATACTTATTACCCAGATTTTGTAAATAGGAAAACTATGGGAAAGGGAGAGTAAGTAACTGCCCAAGGTCATATATCTTGTAAATTAAAAATGAGATTTTTACCCAGAAAGACAAGTTCTCAAACAGATTCTTTTTTTTTAACATCTTTATTGGAATATAATTGCTTTATAATGGTATTTTAGTTTCTGCTATATAACAAAATGAATCAGCTATATGTACACATATATCACCATATCCCCTCCTCTTGTGTCTCCCTCCCACCCTCAATATCCCACCTTGCTAGGTGGACACAAAGCACCGAGATAATGCCCCTGTGCTATGCACCTGCTTCCCACTAGCTATTTCACATTTGGTAGTGTATATATGTCCATGCTACTGTCACTTTGTCCCAGCTGACCATTCCCCCTCCTCATGCCCTCAAGTCCATTCTCTACCTGTGCATCTTTATTCTTGTACTGCCCCTAGCTTCTGCAGGATCTTTTTATATATATTTTTTAGATTCCAAACATATATGTGTTAGCATACAGTATTTGTTTTTCTCTTTCTGACTTACTTCACTCTGTATGACAGTCTCTAGGTTCATCCACCTCACTGAAAATAACTCAAATTTCGTTTCTTTTTATGGATGAGTAATATTCGACTGTATATATGTACCACTTCTTCTTTACCCATTCATCTGTTGATGGAAACTTAGGTTCTCCCATGTCCTGGCTATTGTAAATAGTGCTTCAATGAACATTGTGGTACATGATTCTTTTTAAATTATGGTTTGCTCAGAGTATATACCCAGAAGTGGGATTGCTGGGTTGTATAGTATCTCTATTTTGAGTTTTTCTGAGGAACTTCCATACTTTTTTCCATAATGGCTGTATCAATTTAAAGTCCCACCAACAGTGCAAGAGGGTTCCCTTTTCTCCACACCCTGTCCAGAATTAATTGTTTGTAGATGTTTTGATGATGGCCGTTCTAACTTGTGTGAGGTGATACCTCATGGTAGTTTTGATTTGCATTTCTCTAATGATTAATGATGTTGAGCATTCTTTCATGTGTTTGTTGGCAATCTGTATATCTTCTTTGGAGAAATATGTATTTAGGTCTTCTTCCCTTTTTTGGATTGGGTTGTTTGTTTTATTGATATTGAGCTACATGGGCTGCTTGTTTATTTTGGAGATAAATTCTTTGTCAGTTGCTTCATTTGCAAATATTTTCTCCCATTCTGAGGGTTGTCTTTTCATCTTGTTTATACTTTCCTTTCCTGTGCAAAAGCTTTTAACTTTCATTAGGTCCCATTTGTTTATTTTTGCTATTATTTCTATTCCTCTAGGAGGTGGGTCAAAACAGATCTTGCTGTGATTTATGCCATAGAGTGTTCTGACTATGTGTTCCTCTAAGAATTTTATAGTGTCTGGCCTTACATTTTGGTCTTTAATCCATTTTGAGTTTATTTTTGTGTATGGTGTTAGGGAGTGTTCTAATTTCATTCTTTTACATGTAGCTGTCCAGTTTTCCCAGCACCATCTCTTGAAGTGGCTGTCTGTTCTCCATTGTATATTCTTGCCTCCTTTATCAAAGATAAGGTGACCATATGTGCATGGGTTTATCTCTGGGCTTTCTAGCCTGTTCCATTGATCTATATTTATGTTTTTGTGCCAGTGCCATACTGTCTTGATTGCTGTAGCTTTGTAATATAGTCTGAAGGCAGGGAGCATGATTCCTCAGGCTCTGTTTTTCTTTCTCAAGATTGCTTTGGCTGGGACACCCTTGGTGGTGCAGTGGTTAAGAGTCCGTCTGCCAACGCAGGGGACGTGGGTTTGAGCCCTGGTCTGGGAGGATCCCACATGCCTCGGAATGACTAAGCCCGTGTGCCACAACTACTGAGGCTGTGCTCTAAATCCTGGGCTCCACAACAAGAGAGGCCACTGCAATGAGAAGTCCATGCACCCCAACGAAGAGTAGCCCCTGCTCGCCACAACTAGAGAGAGAGCCTGCCTGCAGCAATGAAGACCCAATGCAGCCAAAAATAAAGAAATAAATTTATTAAAAAAAGGATTGCTTTGGTTATTTGGAGTCTTTTGTGTTTCCATAAATTGTGAAAATTTTTGTTCCACTTCTGTGAAAAATGCTATTGGTAGTTCAATAGGAATTGCATTGAATCTGTAGATGGCTTTGGGTAGTAGACTCATTTTCATAATGTCAATTCTTCCAACCCAAGAACGTGGTATATTTCTCCATTTGTTTGTATCATTTTTAATTTCTTTCATCAGTGTCATAGTTTTCTGCCTATAGGTCTTTTGTCTCTTTAGTTAGGTTTATACCTAGGTATTTTACCCTTTCTGTTGCAATGGTAAATGGGAGTGTTTCCTTAATTTCTCTTTCAGATTTTTCATCATTAGTACATAGGAAGGCAAGAGATTTGTGTACATTAATTTTGTATCCTACTACTTTCCCAAATTCATTGATTAGCTCTAGTAGTTTTCTGGTAGCATCTTTAGGATTCTCTGGGAATAGTGTCGTGTCATTTGCAAACAGTGACAGCTTTCCTTCTTCTTTTCTGATTTGGATTCCTTTTATTGTTCTTCTCTGATTGCTGTGGCTAAAACTTCCAAAACTGTGTTGAATAATAGTGTTGAGGGTGGACAACCTTGTCCTCTTCCCGATCTTAGTGGAAATGGTTTCAATTTTTCACCATTGAGAACAATGTTGGCTGTGGGCTTGTCATATATGGCCTTTATCATGTTGAGTAAGTTCCCTCTATGTCTACTTTCTGAAGAGTTTTTAATCATAAATGGGTATTAAACTTTGTCAAAAGCTTTTTCTGCATGTATTGAGATGATCATATGTTTTTTATCCTTCAATTTTTTAATATGGTGTATCACATTGATTGATTTGCATATATTGAAGAATCCTTGCATTCCTGGAATAAACCCCACTTGATCATGGTGAATGATCTCTTTAATGTGCTGTTGGATTCTGTTTGCTAGCATTTTGTTGAGGATTTTTGCATCTATGTTCACCAGTGATATTGGCCTGGAGTTTTCTTTTTCTGTGACATCTTTGTCTGGTTTTGGTATCAGAGTGATGGTGGCCTCATAGAATGAGTTTGGGAGTGTTCTTCCCTCTGCTATATTATGGAAGAGTTTGAGAAGGATAGATATTAGCTCTTTTCTAAATGTTTGAGAGAATTCACCTGTGAAGCCTTCTGGTTCTAGACTTTTGTTTGTTGGAAGGCTTTTAATCACAGTTTCAAGTTCAGTGCTTGTGATTGGTCTACTTATATTTTCTATTTCTTCCCATTTCACTCTCAGAGGTGGTGCTTTTCTAAGAATTTGTCCATTTCTTCCAGGTTGTCCATTTTATTGGCATATAATTGCTTGTAGTAATCTCTCATGATCCGTTGTATTTCTGCAGTGTCAGTTATTACTTCTGCTTTTTTATCTCTAATTCTATTGATTTGCGTCTTCTCCCTTTTTTTCTTGATGAGTCTGGCTAATGGTTCATCAATTTTCTTTATCTTTTCTAGAAGCAGCTTTTAGTTTTATTGATCTTTGCTATCGTTTCCTTCATTTGATTTTCATTTATTTGTGATCTGATCTTTAAGATTTCTTTCCTTCTGCTAACATTGGGGTTTTTTTGTTGTTCTTCTTCTTTCTCTAATTGCTTTAGGTGTAAGGTTAGGTTGTTTATTTGAGATGTTTCTTTTTTCTTGAGGTAGGATTGTATTGCTGTAAACTTCCCTCTTAGAACTGCTTTTGATGCATCCCATAGGTTTTGGGTCATTGTGTTTTCATTGTCATTTGTTTCTAGGTATTTTTTGATTTCCTCTTTGATTTCTTCAGTGATCTCTTGGGTATTAAGTAGTGTATTGTTTAGCCTCCATTTAATGGTATTTTCTTCAGATTTTTTTCCTGTAATTGATATATAGTCTCATAGCATTGTGGTCAGAAAAGATATTGGCTATGACTTCAGTTTTCTTAAATTTACCCAGGCTTGACTTGTGACCCAAGATATGATCTGTCCTGGAGAATGTTCCATGAGCACTTGAGAAGAAAGTTTATTCTGTTGTTTTTGGGTAGAATGTCTTATAAATATCAATTAAGCCCATCTTGTTTAATGTATTATTTAAAACTTATGTTTCCTTATTTATTTTCAATTTGGATGATCTGTCCATTGGTTAAAATGGGGTGTTAATGTCCCCTACAATTATCATGTTGCTGTCGATTTACCCTTTTATGGTTGTTAGCCTTTTCCTTATGTATTGATGTGCTCCTATTTTGGGTGCATAAATATTTATAATTGTTATATCTTCTTCTTTGATTCATCCCTGGATCATTATATAGTGTCCTTCTTTGTTTCTTTTACTGGTCTTTATTTTAAAATTTATTTTGTCTGATATGAGAATTGCTACAGCAGCTTTCTTTTGATTTTCATTTGCATGGAGTATCTTTTTCCATCCCCTCACTTTCAGTCTGTATGTGTCCCTAGGTCTGAAGTGTGTCTGTTGTAGACAGCATATATATGGATCTTCTTTTTGTATCCATTCAGCCAGCCTATGTCTTTTGGTTGGAGCATTTAATCCATTTACATTTAAGGTAGTTATTGATATGTATGTTCCTATTGCCATTTTCTTTATTGTTTTGGGTTTGTTATTGTAGATCTTTTCCTTCTCTTGTATTTCCTGCCTAAAGTATTTCCTTTAGCATTTGTTGTAAAGCTGTATTGGTGGTGCTGAATTCTCTTAGCTTTTGCTTGTCTGAAAGGGTTTTAATTTCTCTGTTGAATCTGAATAAGTTCCATGCTGGGAAGTGTAATCTTGGTTGTATATTACTTTCATCACTTTAAATATGTCCTGCCACTCACTTCTGGCTTGCAGAGTTTCTGCTGAAAGATCAGCTGTTAACCTTATGGGGATTCCTTTGTATGTTATTTGTTACTCTTCCCTTTGTGCTTCTAATATTTTTTTCTTTGTATTTAATATTTGATAGTTTGATTAATGTGTATCTTGGCATCTTTCTCCTTGGATTTATCCTGCATGGGACTTTCTGCATTTCCTGGACTTGATTGACTATTTCCTTTACCATATTAAGGAAGTTTTCAACTATTATCTCTTCTAATATTTTCTCAGTCCTTTTTTTATTTTTTCTCTTATTTTTCTGGGACCCCTATATTTTGAATATTGGTGAATTTAATGTTGTCCCAGAGGTCTCTGAGACTGTCCTCAATTTTTTTCAATTTTGTTTCTTTATTCTGCTCTGTGGTAGTTATTCCCACTATTTTATCTTCCAAGTCACTTATCCGTTCTTGTGCTGCAATTATTCTGTTAGTGATTCTTTCTAGAAAATTTTTAATTTCATTGATTGTGTTGTTCATCATTATTTGTTTGCTGTTTAGTTTTTCTAAGTCCTTGTTAAACGTTTCTTGCATTTTCTCCATTCTATTTCCAAGATTTGTATCATCTTTATTATCATTACTCTGAGTTCTTTTTCAATTTGAGCTGCCTATTTTCTCTTCATTTGTTCAGTCTGGTAGATTTTTACCTTTCTCCTTCATCTGCTGTGTATTTCTCCATCTTCTCATATTGCTTAAGTTTCTGTGTTTGGGATCTCTTTTTCGTGGCTCCTGGTCATATTTCCCAGTTTTTTTTTTGGTGTCTGCCCCCAGTGGATAAGTTTGGTTCAGTGGATTGTTTAGGCTTCCTGGTCGAGGGGACTTGTCCCTTTGTTCTGGTGGATGAGAGTGGATCTTGTCTTCATGGTGGGCAGGACCATGTCTGCTGGTGTGGTTTTTGCTGTCTATGAACTTATTATGATTTTAGGCAGCCTCTCTTCTGTTAGGTGGGGTTGTGTTTGTCTCTTGCTAGTTGTTTGTCATAGGGTATACAGCACTATTGCTTGCTGGTTTTTGAGTGGAGCTGGGTCTTAGCGTTGAGATGAAGGTCACTGTGAGGTCTTTTGCTGTTTGATGTACGTGGGGCTGGGAGGTCTCTGATGGACCAATGTCCTGAACTTGGCTCTCCCACCTCAGAGGCTCAGGCCTGAAAGCCAGCCAGAGTACCAAAACCCTGTCAGCGGCTCGTCTCAGAAGAAAAGGGAGGGAAAAAAAAGAAATAAAGAGTAAAATAAAATAAAATAAAATAAAAAAGTTATTAAAGTAAAAACTAAAAAAAAATTATTAAAAATAGAAAAGTAATACAAATAGAAAGAAGAGAACAACCAAACCAAAAAACAAAGCCACCAATGTAACAAATGCTAAAAGCTATAGAAAAATAAATAAATTAATTAATGGTCAGACAGAACCCTAGGACAAATGGTAAAAGCAAATCTATACAGACAAAATCACATGAAGAAGCATACACATACACACTCACAAAAAGAGAAAAATGAAAAAAAAATATTAAAAAAATAAATCAATAAACAACCAAATCAATAAACAAATCTACCAATGATAATAAACTCTAAATACTAAACTAAAATAAACATAGAAGCAGAAACAAATTAGATGCAGAATGCAAACCCCAAGTCTACAGTTGCTCCCAAAGTCCACCATATCAATTTTGGCATGATTCATTGTCTATTCAGGTATTCCACTGATACAGGGTACATCAAGGTAATTGTGGAGATTTAATCTGCTCCTCCTGAGGCTGCTGAGAGAAATTTCCCTTTCTCTTCTTTGTTCTCACAGCTCCTGAGGTTCAGCTTTGGATTGGCCCCACCTCTGTATGTAGGTCACCTGAGGACATCTGTTCCCTACCCAGACAGGATGGGGTTAAAGTAGCAGCTGATTAGGGTGCTCTGGCTCACTCAGGCTGGGCCAGGTTGGGGTATGGAATGCAAGGCTAACCTGTAGAAGTAGAGGCCAGTGTGAAGTTACAACAGCCCTTGGCGTGCCCTGTGTTCTCCCGGAGAATTTGTCCCTGGATCACGGGAACTTGGCAGTGGCAGGCTGCACAGGCTCCTGAGAGTGGAAGTGTGGATAGTGACCTGTGTTTGCACACAGGGTTCTTTGTGGCTGCAGCAGCAACCTTAGTATTTCATGCCTGTCTCTGGTGTCTGTGCTGACAGCCACGGCTTGCTCCCATCTCTGGAACCCGTTTAAGTAGTGCTCTGAATCCTCTCTCCTTGCGCACTCTGAAACAATGGTCTCTTGCCTCTTAGACAGTTCCAGACTTTTTCCTGGACTCCCTCCCAGCTAGCTGTGGCACACTAGCCCCCTTCAGGCTGTGTTCACACAGCCAACCCCTGTCCTCTCCCTGGGATCCAACCTCCAAAGCCTGAGCCTCCGCTCCCAACCCCTGCCTGCCCCGGTGGGTGAGCAGACAAGCCTCTCAGGCTGGTGAGTGCTGGTCGGCACTGATCCTCTGTGCAGGGATCTCTCCACTTTGCTCTCTGCACTCCTGTTGCTGCACTCTCCTCCATGGCTCCAAAGCTTCCTCCCTGCCCACCCCCATCTCCACCAGTGAAGGGGCTTCAAGTGTGTGGAAAGTTTTCCTCCTTCACATCTCCCTCCCAGAAGTACAGATCCTGTCCCTATTCTTTTGTCTCTGTTTTTCCTTTTTTCTTTTGCTCTACCCAGGTACATGGGGATTTTCTTGCCTTTTGGGAAGTCTGAGGTCTTCTGCCAGTGTTCAGTAGGTGTTTTGTAGGAGTTGTTCCACATGTAGATGTATTTTTGATGTATTTGTGGGGAGAAAAGTGATTTCCACATCTTACCTCTCCACCATCTTGAAGGTCACTCCCTGAAACAGATTCTTATACTGCCTCTCATACAGAAATTTTTCTCTCTCTTGATCTAATACTCATGCATAGTTTGTCTTGGAATAGAGTTTTAAGGAATGTATTATTTGAAATAAAGTGATTGAAAAAACAATTTTTGGTTATTAATGTTTAGATAGGAGAGATTGTGTTTGTGACCAGCATTTTTAAAACAATGTCTAACAAATCTGGTACAGATTTTACTCATTCAAATAATTCAGCAATGAAAAATTTTTATAAGTTTTGGATAGCTATTCAAATATGTGAAAATGACATCATGAGAAAGTTATTTTAAAAAAACAATTATTGCCCACACAATAATTGTTTAGAGAATAACTGGAGCTGCACATACATTTTTGCAAGCTAGCACAGCCATTATTTTTCTCCTGAATTGCAAGATAGTGGAGTTGCAACTGACCACCCACAAGTTTGATCAATCTAACAAACACCTCCAAGCTTTTCTTGGAGTTCATGACTTTTCATTAGCAAACCCCAATCTTAAATTCTTGTCTACAAAACTGGTTATTTCCACTTGATAGAAAATTGTAGTTTACAAAACTCACAATAGCCCACTGAATTTAAATTGGATTTTAGCTGTACTCTAAAACTAGTAAAACTATGTTGTTTATTAAAACCATATTTTTGAATTAAGCTCCTGGAAGGATTCTGATTGCATGCAGCACTATTGTGTGGGGAAGTGCTGTAATTCTCAAGAAGTGGTGCATTTTCAGTTCCAGACATGAGTTTCTGTGACAAATTCACATTTTCATTTGATCATCTAGTAAATAACATAAAATCCTTCACAAATGCTAGAATTACAGCTATATAATCCTCTGGGTAGTCTTAATTTGGAGAGGCTTGTTTTGAGCAGTTTTTAGGGAATGGATATATGATTTTCTGTGGTAATACTTATTAAATTATTTAGGATAAACTTCAGATATTTTAGACATTTTTGATGAATATAATATATATTTAGTTGGTTCTGTCCCACATTTATTTTTTGCATTTCAGATTATAATATAAAAGCATCTATTGTTCTAAAGATGAATTTGGAATTTGGAAACTCTAGAATTCAGCCAAATTGAATAATTTATTTTTCTATTTCAAATCTCCATCTACTTTTAAATGCATTCTGTTTTAAAATTTTACATGAACTAGTGTGATCACAATCCTCCTCTACCTCCTTTTTAAAGCACATTTTCTTTTTGGATTAACTAACACAGTAATCTTTTGGTTTCTATCTTACTGTTTTCTCTCTTGCCTCTTCGTTTTCTATAAAGCCAGGTGTTGGCATCCTTCAAGGCTCAATGCTGGGCCCTTGGCCATCTCATTCTCATGCATTGCTTTAATTGTCACCTAGATATAGAGAATCTGTCTATATAGATCTTCCCATGCACCTTTTCACTGAATTCTTCACTTAACTCACAATCTGTCCCCTATTCTGCTGTGTGGTTTTCTTCCACTGTTTACTATCTTAGTAAATAGTATGACTGTTTACTCCACTGAAGGAACAGACATAGTTATCATTCTTGACCCCCTTCAATGTCTAGTCCATTAACCTAATCCATCAAATGTTTTATTGTAGTTACTGCTTAGACATTTTTGCTCTACTTCTACTACATATATCAAAATCCCAGTTACAGTTATGTCTCCCTTGCATTCCTTTACCTTCAGTTGCTCTATTTGTATACACATTCTATTTCTACATTGCAAATACATCCTCTGCATTTCTGCCAGAACAATATCATCAAAATATAAATCTGAATATCCTTCTTTGCCTAAAATATTCCAGTCAGTTCTTTCTGTCCTTTTGATAAGGACAGACTTCTATAACATGTTCTAAGAGATCTCACTTGCTCTGTTTCTTACCTACCATTTTGACTTCTCCCCTACTATAGCTCCTTTCATTCTTTTCTCTTCAAATTTTATGACCTTGTTTTATTCCTCATAGTTCCGATGTTTCCATCAACCATAGATATACTGAAAATGTTGTTCCCCCTTCTTTATCAAAATGTTTTGGCTGCAAGTAAGGGGTAAATACAAATCTATTGGCTTATTCAATGGCAACATATTATATCCTGTAATGAGTTAAGGGCCACTCAGAAAGTGGTCATGAAAGCCATTTCCAGTCATTCTCCTCTATCATTCCGAGCTAATATGCTTCCTCTTGGGTTATCATCTCTCAGGATTAAATGATGGATACAGTAATTCTGGTAATCATATTCCTCTTATAATATCTAAAGATAGAAGTAAGTTGCCATCTTCTTTGTGCCTTATTTTAATATACAGAAAGCCCTGAAATTTCCTAGATAATTTACTCATATATATAACTGACCAAAATTTACATTATATGCCTATGAATAAAACATCAATACAAACAATATGGGACATTCCAGGGCCTTCCTTGGTATTCTCAATTAAATAAAACTCAACCTAGTATAAGGTTTCTGAAGTCTCTTTTGATTTCTCAACTCTTTTAACTCCAATTTGAAGAGGGTAGTTTCCCAATGATCCTGGTCAAAGTCCAAGGGTTTCCTTATTCAACCCAGCCCCTATCTACAGAATAGAGACTCTACCCTATTTAACTATAGGGTATAGAGGTTATACCCTGTCTAAAGAGGGTCTATCTTTGGCCCTGCCTAGAGACATTGCAAGCCAAAATTAATAGGCCTTGACTGTCTTTGTCCCAGCTGGCTTGTAGGGTAGAGGTTTCCATACTGGTAAAGGCAAGCAGGAAAGATCACAGGCTACCACCCCACCCAATGCCCAGAGTAGTGCTTCAGGGATATTGGCCAAAGATTTTGGCTAGGTGGGAGAGGCAGTCTGTGAGAAAAGAGAGATCAAAGATCTCTCCAAAGGAGCTGATTTCATGGGAAGTTCATGCCTAATAATGCTCTCAAAAATACTAGTTCCTCTTAATAAAGAATAACAAGCTTAACCAAGTGGGCCATTATTCCCACTTCTAGCTGAGAAGAAGTGGCACGAGATTATTTCCAGGGGGAAGAGACAGGCCATAAGAACATAGAACTCTGAAACTTTCCACAAAAAGAACTGATTTTATTTAGAACAGTGTGGGGAAATTCAAGCCTAAGAGTGCTCTTGAAAACTATAGAGATTTTGGCTGTAAGCAATTAAAAGAAATATGGAAGCACCATGAGAGAAATAAGCTAAACTGTAGGCAGGCTAGTTTACCAAAAAGAACCAGAGAAAGAGACAACTAAGCAGAGCCTTTTTGATATCAAAACAAACCATGAAGACTGACCTCAAAAACTACTTCTGCAAAAGGGGCCCAAATTTAATTGGATCAGACTATGGAATTGTTTATGCTCCAAGGCATTGTCAAAAACAGTGAAACAATTAACTATTAGTTAATGGACCTGAGTGTAATACCAAATGGGAAAGATAGTTTAATAGAGAGATCAGAGAAAGAAACAGTTTTAAAAAGCCCTGCTAAAACCATTGTCATCTCAGAGTGAATGTGCATATTCCCATAGCTGCACGCTTTGAGGTACAACACCAAATGATTCACTCAGCTGACTTTTGTGCAGAAATTGACAACCTGATTCTAAAATTCCTATGGAAGTTCAAGGGAATCAAATAGTTAAAACAATCTTGAAAAATAAAGTTAGATGACTTATACTTCCAGATTTTAAAACTTACTGCAATGGTACAATAATCAAAATAGTGTGATGCTAACATAAGGATAGTCATATAGATCAGTGAATTAAAATGGAGAGTACAGAAACTATTTTAGTTACACTATATATATTCTTCACAAGTACACAAAGACCTTACGTTAGACCACAGAACAAGCCTTAACAAATTTAAGAAGATTGAAATCATACCAAGTACCTTTTTTAGCCACAGTAGTGTAAAGATAGAAATCAATAATAGGAGGAAAATTTAAAAAAAATCACAAATATGTGGAAATTAAACAACACACTCCTGAACAACCAATGGGTTGAAGCAGAAATCAAAAAGGAAATCAGAAAGTATCTTAAGGCAAATGAAAATGAAAACATAGCCTACCAAAACTCACATAATGTAGGAAAAGAAGTTCTAAGAGGAATTTTATAGCAATAAATACCTACATTAAGAAAATAAAAATCTCAAATAAACAGCCTTAATCTGCACCTTAAGGAACTAGGAAAACATTAAGCATAAAAAATAATAGTAAATCTTAAGAGTTATCATCACAAGGAAACACATTTTCTATTTCTTTAATTTTGTATCTGTTTGAGATGATGAATATTCATTAAACTTTTTGAGGTAATCATTTCATGATATATTTAAGCCAAATCATTATGCTATCCACCTTAAACTTATACAGTGCTGTGTATGTCCATTATTATATATATCAATAAAACTGGAAAAGATAGAATAAATACTTAGGAATAAATTTAACAAAGGAGGTGAATGATCTCTACACACAAAAATATAAGACACTGCTGGAAGAAACTAAAGAAACCACAAATAAACAAAAATATACTCTGTGTTAACTGATTAGAAGAATTAACATTGCTAAAATATCCATACTACCCAGAGATCTACAGACTTTTCACAAATAGAAAAAAAAATCCCTAAAATTTATATGAAACCACCAAAGACTACAAGCACCCAACATAATCTTGAGCAAGAAAACAAAGCTAAAGACATCATACTACCTTATTTTGAAACATATTTTAAAAACTATAGTAATCAAAACAGTATCGTACTGGAATACAAATAGACTCACAGATCAATGGAACAGAATAGAGAGCTTAGAAATAAACACAGACATATACAGTCAAGTAATCTTTGGCAAGGGTGCCAAGAATTCATAATACAGAAAACATAGTTTCTTTAATAAATGGTGTTCGGAAAATCAGATATCCACATACAAAAATGAATTGGATCCTTTTCTTATACCATACATATTCAACTCAAAATGGATTAAAGTCTTAAGAAGACCTGAAGTTGTAAAATTCCTAGAAGAAAATATAGAGAATAAGCTCTTTGACAGTGGTCTTGTAAATCATTTTTTGGATATGACACCAGAAGCGTAAGCAACAAAAGCAACAATAAACAAGTGGGATTACTACATCAAGCTAAAAAGCTTCTGCACAGCTAAGGAAACAACATTAAAAGGTAGCCTACAGAGTGGGAGAAAATATTTGCAAACCATCTATCTTGTCAAGTTATTAAGCAAAATATGTATTAACTCAATAGCAGTTATACAAAAAAATAATTAAAAAATGGGCAAAGGAACTGAATTTTACCAAAGAAGACATACAGATGGCCAACAGGTACACGAAAAAGTGCTCAACATCACTAATCATCATGGAAGTGCAAATTAAAAACACAGTGAGATATCACCTCACTCATATTAAGGAGGATGGTTATTATCAAGAAAACAGGAGATAACAGTCACTGGCAAGGATGTGGGGAAAAGGGAACCTTTGTGCATTATTGGTGGGATGGTAAATTACTACAGTAATTATGGTAAATAGAATGGAGATTCCTCACAAAATTAAAAACAGAACTACCATATGATCTAGCAATCCCATTTCTGAGTATATCTCCAAAGGATATGAAATTAGTATCTTAAAGAGATACCCACACTCCTGTATTCATTGAAGCATTGTTCACAATAGTCAGGATATGGAAATGACCTAAGTGTCTGTTGAGTGATGAATGGAAAAATAAATTGTGAGATTACAGATATATCAATAGATATGAATACACACATACACACATATATATTACACACACATATATATATATATTACACACATACATATTACCCATATATAAGTATATATTATATGTATAATATATAACATATATGTAACATATTTATATGTTAAATGTATGTTATGTTACATATAGATATATATACATATATGAATGTATATTTATATAAATATATACTGTTGATCCTTGAAAAACATGTGTTTGAACTGCGTGGTAGACACAGAAAGACAAATACTGCATGATATCACTTATATGTGGAATCTTAAGTCAAACATAAAATCAGAGAGTAAAATGGTGGTTTCCAGGGGCTAGGAGGTGGGGGAAATGGGAAGATGTTTGTCAAAGTGTACAAACTTTCAGTTATAAGATGAATAAATTCTAGAGATCTAATGTATGGCATAGTAATTATATTAATAATACTGTATTGTATACTTGAAATTTGCTGAGAGTAAATCTCAAGTGTCTTCATCTTACTCTGTCTCACACACAAACAAACAAATGGTAACTCTGTGGGATAATGGATATATTAATTAGCTTGATTGTGGTAACCATTACACACAGTATACTAATATCAGAACATCATATTTTACACCTTAAATATATACAGTATTTTGTCAGTTATATCTCAGTAAAGCTGCAGAAAAATTAAGGAAAAACAAAAACAAATAAAATAAAATGAAAAATTTTGAAATCTGTGCATTTCCAAAAAAGTGTTATGAATAGTGTGGAGTTTGGGCTAATGTTAAATGACAATTGGGATGAAGTTCAAGGACCCAAATACTACCTGCCCTAACTCACTACTTCCTATGAGGTTCCTAAGGCAGGAAGTAAATGGAAAACAAGATTCTGATGACCAGATATCTCCTGTGAAGTATGTGTCCTAAGTTGAAGGTCTTAGTGTGACTTTCTATTCTCTAATAAGCCTGAATTAAAATCTTACCATCAGTCACCCTCATACAGAGAAGCAAGGATCAGGCTGTAGATGGGTCTGAGTAGAGGCAAAGAGGACCAGAAGTATGGCAATACCTTTATGGATTCAAGAACCACACTAGACATTTTAGTACCTAGTGGTCCCACCCACTAATAAATGTAGACTCCCTCCTCTTAGGGCAGAGCAGCAGGGCAGTTTAAGATGGGAATGGAGTCCTCTTCCATTCTAAAATGAACATGTGCCCTCGTTTTGTACTGCCAGGCCTGGGGACATCTGGTCCACATAAACCGATGCATATTATTTATTTGTATGTTTTATTTTGCTTTTATTGCTTTGTTTTATTCATGTTCACACCCTTTAATTTGGAAACCAGTAAATAGTGTGGTTAGCAGATTGTTCTTTGAGTCCTGAATTCAAATCCTTATGCTTACTATATTTGCTGTATGTGTCTGACCATGATCCAAACCTCTAAAAGCCATAGTTTCCTCATCAGAAAAACAATGCTAATCCATAGTATAATTCTAATGTCATGATGATTAACTGTTATGATATAAGGTGCTTATCATAATGTTTGGTACAAGAGTACTCAGTATGTTTAATAAGTATTCAGGGAGAAGTAAAATTAATTCATTTACACTGAGAAGTAACTTCTCACAGTTAAGACTGACATATAAATAGTTCTAATGCAAGGTAGAGGTTGCCATGTGCTGCAAAAGACCTTTTCACAAGTTTTAAAATTATGGGCAAAGGAGAGTAATTCTTAAGAGGAAGGAAATGGAGAAGGTGCAAATGCTCTTATTTGGGTGAAGTGGAGGATGCATGGGGCAAAAGCGAGTGATAGACTGGAAAATTAGTTTGGAACAAAATTGAACATTATACAAGGAGTTTGTATGCTATGTATATGGTAAAGGCAGTCTGAGGGAACAATGCTTCTGAGCTTTCATTTTTTTTAATCATAACTAGTCTAATAGATACCAATTTAATACTAACATTAAACTGTTAGGAAAATCTGAGACTACTGTTTCATATAGCAGTGTATATATGTTAGCGCATGCTATGCCTATGAACAGGGCTATTCCAACGAACAAAAGGCACCATGACCCATAAAATATAAAGTGTAATACAGAGGAAATAATTTATTATGATGATTTGCTTTACTTTAACAGTAGGAAGACATGCATGATGATATATTATTGTGATGTTTTTAAAGAAAATTTTCAGCCCAGACACATAAGCAAAGTTGAGAAGAGAATTAAGTTTTATTTGTCAGTGACAATTCATGTGATGTTATTTTCATGGTATCTCCATTATTGTCCTGTGTTTGCACATTCTAAAGGCCAGTGAGGGAAGAATGTATGAGAGTGGTGAAGTCTGGTCCCACCTGATTTATATTCCAACTCTAGAAGTCAGGTTGGTCAAACCAGATTGCAGATAAACATATGAACTTGTGAACGTGGCTTAAAATAATCAAATATTCTAAATCACAAACATAAGACAGATGCTTATTTTATGACTAGGCCAGATGCTTACTGAATTATATTCCCATACTTGATAACTGAACACTAATTTTTTCTCAATTTCAAAGATATATGACATATCTAATAATTATGAATCAGTTTTAACAGAGCCAATGTAAATAATTTAGATTTTTTAAATGAAAAGTAATTCTTTTCATCTAAATGATCACTTTGTACTGAAATAAGTCTTCCCCAGTTACATTTTATGTTCAACTAAGAAAAGAAGTAATAATGAAAACAGTAAACAAAACATTTGAATATGACCAACGTCCAGCTCATACTTGTTAACAGGCCAGATAGAAGCAGGTCAACCATCTAAACATTCCACAGTATTAATGGAATGTGACTTTTTTTGACTGATTCATGCAGTAATTTTCAGATCTTAGGTTGAAAAATCCTGTGGCATTTTTTATGGCATATGGCCATTTATAGTATCTTCTCTTCCTGCAGGCTCAAGTACGAGATGTGTTAAACAAATATCAGACTACCTTTTTTCTGGCTCAATTCTCATTTATTATAGGACACAGATACTCCTGTGCACATGTATTCATTTGGGAAAGGTGTGGAGATTAATCACAGGGGGAACAATGATGGAAATTATATCCAATAGTTTTCCTACTGTGTTTTCAGATATTGAAAGTTACCATTACAGTCATTGTGAAAAATGCACATTCATCTCCTTTCCCTAGCATAATGGCCCTTATGTTCCCAGGGCTCCACTTCTTATCACCTATGCACAGTTGCATATTTTAGGGAGGGAGATCTTACCCACCTTACCTTTTTGTGTATACAAATAAAGATGGTATTCATGCTACAAAATGGGATGTATTCTGTATAGTGTATTCTTATAAATAGAGAGAAATTCTATTTTAACAACTAAGAAAAGCAGGTTATAGAACTGCTAAGAAAAAGTAATCTAAATATCATTATTCATTTAGTTTGCTAAGTGGGCTTCACTTAAGTGAATCACATACCTATTATTTTTTTTTATTTCACATTGCATTTATTTTTCTAGTTGCATTAAATTTGTGAGGAAGCAATTGTGAAAATACTCCATGATTATTACAAGTGATGGTCAGTAGTATGGAAGGAAAAGTTCTAGATTGTTCAATTGAGTGCAATTATATCATGCATACATTCCTTCAAAATCAAGTTTTTGTTTTTGTTATGCTTTGTACCATAGGTGGTTGATTCAGAGAGAAAAAAAAATATCCTTGCCTTCAAGAAGCATGCTGTCACTTAGGCTAGAGACAGGCAATTAAACACATTAAAGAGCTAAACAATTATTAAGATCAAACACATTAAATAGAGATAAACCCTGACACAGAAGGGGGATTGGGGAAATGGTCCAGAAGTTCCCACTGAACTGAGGTTTTAAGAATAAGAAACAGTTATCCTGTATAGATTTCTAATGTTAAAATTGTGACACAACTTTATGGTCTCAATCCTGGCTGTGTAAAGCATCTCTTGAGGAGCTTCTAAAAACAAAACATAAACAAAAAAAGCAAAACCAGAAACAATGAGTGACCCCCAACCACAAGAGATTCTGACTCTTCAGGCTAGAGTGGGCCCAGATATTGGAAATTCAAACTTCTCTAAATGAATATAATTTGCACTGAGGGTTGAGAACCACTGTTTATCAGGTCAAAATAGAAGAAAATAACTTTTAATCTCATTTTTGCACTTCTTTTGACTTATTTTAGAATTAGTAACATAAAATAATTAAAGTATTTTAAGACCCCAAAACCTATCTATGTTGGTTGTAAGAACTAAATTTGTCATGAAAATTACTTAGCTGTGTTGTTTTTCTCCTTAGTCTCTTGTCAAGCTGGATTTATGTAGAAATTTAGGACTAGATCTTATGTCAGCCTCTAGGAAATAAAGCTTGGATATGAGCCAATAATATAATTCTACTATTTGGGAAAATGGTACTCGTGCAATTGTTTTTGTTCCTTCAATTTTAACGGTAATTTTTCAAAAGTTTCTTAACTTTTTATTCAAGCTAATCCAAAATGGAATTTTATTTTAATTGCTTTGTGATTGAAACAATTTGCAGAAAATATGTGCCTTGTTAAGCCAATATCCAGGGAAGACTGTATGCAGACGGTTTCTACAACCATATATATAGTGGCATGCTTAATAGAAATAATATACTTAGGTATTTCTGTTCTTCTCAGATTAAAGGTAAAACAGAAATATAAACTAGACCAGTAGTTCTGCATCTTTCACAATTTACTTCTCCCAAATAGTCTATCAAATAATCAAGTTTCCAAATTATTACAAAGTGAGTAATGTTTCATAACATAACTTTGGAAATTAATATGTGTTCAAAATTTTTTTCTTTGGAATTTAGAAGTACCATAATTTGATTTCATTAAAAATATACATAAAGCTTCATTTCCTCTATGATTTATAGTAAAGGCAATTTGATGTCATTTGTAATATAAGGGTAAATAGGGACTTTGATTTAAAACAAGTGATCTTTTCTGTACCATCACCTTTAAATCTGTCAATGAAATAAGGTGGAAAAGAGTATTTAAAATTAATGCATTTTCATGCTACACATGCATATATGATAACAGTTATATTTATAATACATACATATATAAATGTAAATTTATGTATACATGATGTACATGTATGTTATTGAAGAGACTTCACAGTAGTTCTGCCTTTCTGAGGTTGCAGGATGTTAAGATGAATGAAGTGTTTGAGGAAGATAATTTTAGCATCAAGATGTAGACAGCTTTGCAACAGGAAAAAGGCTTGGTGATAAGCATTATTCTAAGAGAGGCTATTTTAGTCATCCTTTTTTCAGGAGGGCCATCAATAACAATGACAATAACATTCTGAAAGCTGAGAAGCTGCAATGCACAGGGAATGCACAAAGCCATTATTTGCACCTATTGAATATTCACATTGGTTTTAATGAATTTTGAGTCTTTCAGATTTTGAAAAATCAATTATTTATTATTATTACTGTTATTATTACTAATATATTTCCACTTTCTATATCCAAGTATTATATTTTTCCAATTCCTTTTTTCTCTCAGATTCACACTTTCCTTTTTATTTCATAGCGTTCTTATTGTCCATCTCTACAATACTAAGTTCTGTGTAACTGTAACACACACACGATGTCTTGAACTCCAGCCTTTCTTCCTGTTGCAAAGATTTCCTCATCTGGGATATATAATTACCTTCCTCAAATACTTTATCTCCTTGTGACCCCTCATATCAGATTTATCCCAAATCTCCTATTGCGTAACAGTAATCACAATTACAGGCATCTCAGTTTAGCTAATAAACATATATGCCTTTACTTTCTGGGCAGTGTGGTTAGAAGTGAATGGAGTTTGTAATGAGATAGACTTTAGGGAAATTCATCATCTGAATTTCTCCTGGCCTCAAAATGGTAGGTATAGAGGATTGAGTGATAATTCAAATTTCACTGGCTGGTTCCTTCATCTTCAAATCCTATAATCTCTAGGAATTCCCTAGAGTATCTACCATGTGTTTATGATGCTTCCACCCACTAGCCTGTCCTGATAGTCCAAGGTGTGTATTACTGATGTCCTACTCTTCCTTGTAAGACACAGAGGCCTCTGTTTCACCAGGTCTCTCCTTGATCCCACATATTGCCACAGCTGGTGGCACAAAGTGCAGATTCTCTTCCTTTACTTTGCTCTTTTTTAGAAGAGTTCTAAAAAAGTCTTGTAGTGATTTACCAAAAATTACCTATAACCCTGTTTACTCTTGCTGTCTTTGCATAATTATAAATAGCTATCTCTTTTGCTCTCAAAAGTAGCTAGTTGTGGACTCACAGGTACAGAGAACAAACTAGTGGTTACCAGTGGTTGGGGATATAGGGATGGGGAAGTGGGGAGCCCAAATTATTGGGTATAAGGCTACAAGGGTGTATTGTACAACATGGGGAATATAGCCAGTATTTTATGATAACTGTAAATGGAGTGTAACTCTTACAAATTGTATGTAAAAAAAGAGCGTAGTTGGGACAAGAAATTATATGGTCACTTAGTTAATCAGGTCTTTCTGCCTCATTATCTTCCCTTTCCTTTCCAACCACACTCCCCCCACCCCCTGCAAAATGAAACAAAACAAACCCTCTCTGTGGTCCTTAAAAAGGAATTCAAATATTGAAGACCAAAGAGAAAGAGGCTGGGAAACAAATTCCAGTTTCAGCTATCACAACACTAGCACACCCTTAGAAGATAACTACACCTTTCTTCCTGGGTTGTTCATATAGTGTTTCACTTAGATTTGTTCTTTCTAAGAAGGTTCTTCAGTATCATATGGAAAAAGACTTCTGGCAATCCAGGCTCTCAGCAATTCTCCAGGTATGTGTAAATTATATTTGAGTTGAAACACTGTCCTCTATTTCCAAACACCACACAGCCACCCCTCTATAAATCCAAATTTGTCATCTAAGCTCTTACCAGCACTCTAGCCCATGCCGTCTCATTCTCCCACTACACTATTTTAGCTATTTATTTATTTTAAATTCTATATGGCATCTCTTCCTAAGCCAAATTAATTTGCTTAATACCCTACAATCTTTATTTTCTTCTTTCAATTGCAGTACCCCTTGCATAATCCCATTCCCTCAGTGTAGAAAATATTTCCCCCTAAATTGTGTCAGTATATGTCTATTAATTCCACTGGTGTCTATTGAGTGCCCCAAATGCCACAGGTACAGGGTTAAATGATATTTCTGAACTCTTTACCAATTGTACCTCACATCTTTTCAGGACAATGTCATCTAACACTTTTGTTACACTTGACAGTGGCTCCAGCTCCAGCATCCTGACTTATGTTTCAATTTCATAGAACATAAGTTGGCATAAACATTGACTAGCATTTGTTTTCAATTTTCTCAACTTTTCATCTATCATTTTGAATTATATGACAAGTATAATATGTACTAATTAATTCATATTATCCCATAGTGGCTAGTGCAGGGTTCCCCTCAAATGCCCCATACAGCTACTAAGGACAATATTTCAAATTAAATGTATTTCAGGTTAGCTAATAGATGTAAGTGCTCCTTCCATCCAACAAGAATCTAGTCAGTGTATTTTGCTAAAAAATGCATGAATTAATGGTTGATGCTAGGGCTGATATTGAGAATATACAGATAAGCCTGGAACATCTTGTATTGCCAGAAAGTAAGGAAATGCTCAAACAAACAAACAAAATACAACACACACACAATACATACTGTGATGAGTGTATGTTAAAGCAGCCAAGTGAAAGAGTTCCCAGTGGCATAAGCCAAAGCAATTTGAACAACAAAATAGTGTTAGACTATGACCCGAATTATAAAAGACATATCCATGAGTCCAAACAGATACAAACAAATGATTTAATAGTGAATGAATGAAAAATAAATAAATAAATACATAAATATGAATAGATACATTTCTTAAGAAGAATAATTCCAAATAATTTATATAGTGTGAAAGGATAATCAAAATGGAATTGGTGTTGTGAAGAGAGTTCTCTAAAATGAAGCCAGAAGGTCACTGAGGAATTATGACTTATGAATGTCTCATCTATCATCAGGATAGAATCTGGCCTTTTAACCACTTATTGTTTTAACAAAGACATCCAGAACATTTGCCAGAAACTCAAGATTGCTATCAGACCTTTACCCTAAACTAACTTATGAATCCTTAAGGAAAAAAGCCCTGACTTTCATGAGAGGCAATCACAATTCTCACCTGGCAACTTTAACAATCCTGTGGCTTTTTGTCTTTATAAGCCCCTGACTCTTTCTCTTCCCTGGAACACTCTTTAGGTTTTACCCTCTTTGCAGCCTTGATACTAATTATTGTTAACAATAGATGATACTACCCTTGTATTAAGTTTCTCCAGAGAAACAGAGACCACAAAAGTGTGTGTAAACACATACAGAAAGAGAGAAAGATTATTTTAAGGTATTGACTCATGCAGTTGTAGAGGCTTGGTAATTCAAAAATCTTCACGGTAGGTTAGCAGGCTGGAGACTAGAGGAAGAGCTGCAGGTTTTTTTTTTTTTTTTTTTTTTTTTTTTTTTTTTTTTTTTTTTTTTTTTGCGGTACACGGGCCTCTCACTGTTGTGGCCTCTCCCGTTGTAGAGCACAGGTTCCGGACGCGCAGGTTCAGCGGCCATAGCTCAAGGGCCCAGACGCTCCGCGGCATGTGGGATCCTCCCGGACCGGGGCACGAACCCATGTCCCCTGCATCGGCAGACGGACTCTCAACCACTGCGCCACCAGGGAAGCCCGAGCTGCAGTTTGAGTCCAAAGACAGTCTGCTGACAGAATTCCTTTTGGCTCAGGGGAGGTAAGACTTTTCTATCAAGACCTTCAGCTAATTGAATGAGGCCCACTCACTTTATGGAAGGTAATCTGCTTTACTCAGTCCACCAATTTAAATCTAAATCTCATCCAAAAACACCCTCACCAAAACATCCAGAACAATGTTTGATCAAATATCTGGGCACCATGGCCCAGCCAAGTTAACACATAAAATTAACCATCACACTCCTCTAGAGATTAAGGATAACACCCCTTCCCCTAAATGTGGGTTATTTGTTTGGGAATTCCTCCAGTGAGTGCAGTTTGGAAAGAGGGGAAAAAGAATAACTTTACAGTGGAAAAACCTGAATAACTACCTGTCAGGTAATCAAGGTAAACATCGGCAAAGATAAACCATGCTGATGTGTGCCCTCAATATGATGTGATTAAAATGGCACTTTACCTCTGTGTTCTCTAATAATCAAAATCCCAGTCTAATTATGAGAGAAACATCAGACAAACTCCAGTTGATGAGGATTAAACAAAATACTTGATCAGTATTCCTCAGAACTACCAAGGTTATCAAAAACAGGGAAGTTCTTAGAAACTGTCACAGTCTGCAGAAGCCTAAGGAGATGATGACTAAATGTATCATGGTATCCTGGGGGGATTCTGGTACAGAAAAAGGACATTAGGTAAAAACTAAGAAGTCCGAATAAACTATGGACTTTTTCAGTAATAATGTTACTATATTGATTCATTAGTTGTAGCAAATGTATCACACTAATTTAAGACATTAATAGGGGAAACTAGGTGTGGGTGTTGGAGGAACTCTCTGTACTGTTTTTACAAAGTTTCCATAAATTTAAAACTCTCCTAAAATAAAATGTTTTTTACAAAGAAAATTAAGAAACAAAACAAAAATGTATGTGGATTTTTACATCAGACAGACCTTTAAACAAGAAGGCCTAAACTGTCATAATTTTATTATTCACATTTCAGAAGATTGTAGAGAAAGTAAATTACAAAATAAATATGTAAACTTACTGACAAATTGACACATAATATGAGCTCTATAATGTTAATTTCCTCACTCTGCTCATATCTCTTCAACAAAAGGTGTTTGGCTTATTATTATTGTTCTTTTAAGTAAAAATGCCAGCAATTCATTGCAAAACAACAAATGATTGATTCATTGAGAAAATTAATTTTATTTAAGCCTGCAGGTCTACCATACATACTTATTTAAAAATCTCCATTAAACATATATAATCACTAGTGGGAGGGAAGCAAAAAAACTCTCCATGGAGAGAACAACTTTTCAATGCAGGTAATCAATATTCTTGGAACATCTCAACAGAAAAGGCTAAAAGGAAAAGAAATCAAATAACCTACCACTGGCGGCATATGATGCTATATACTTAAACTGATGTATGTTGAATCTCACAGTCTCTGTGACATTTAGCAGAAAAATATCTTTACCAGAACTCTCAGGTGAGCTAATATGCACAGCAGACACATTTAAGTCAGACTGCTTCAGTGGAGGAAACTCTGTTGGTGGCCACAGACAACCAAAGATTCAGGTAAAGGAAATTCTGAATTAGGCAGTCTCCAATTTAATTATCCCCTGCACTGCCTCCCTCCCCACGCCCCCCCCCAAACACACACACACACACACACTATCACACTCTTGTCTCTCTCTCTCAGAGAGTCTCTGTCCAACAGTTTGGATTTCAGGTTGATTTGACTGTACCTATATACTCATAAACTTAAAAACAAACACATTAAGTGTGAGTGTCTAAGCTAGCAGTGCTCTTATTTTCAGACAGATGGCCATGAATTCAAATAATTTGCTTTGGGGAAATCTAAACATATTTTATCTGCCTACATCCTAGGCAGCGTGAAACATTACATACAGCTGGGGTCAGTGCCTGTGCTGCAAGCCATTAAACACCCCATGGTTCTTGTTAAAGGACATTATTTTCAACTGTGTGCCATGTGGCTCATCCCCGCTGTCCATCAGATGGTTGAAATGATGTGTGAGTAGAGGAGTTTGTATATATGACAATACACACATACACATAAAATCTTAAATGTGTGCAAGCAATTTTAAAAAATCCTAAAAACCTTTAAGAAGGAATAAAAAAAGCATTAGGTGAAATATATGTGGATGTCTTTTCATTTTAGTATCTTCATTCTTGATTTTACATCAGAAAAGTTTAATAACGATGTATTTGGAAAATTTATTTTCAAAGCAAGTAAATAATTTGTATATTACCAGCTTGACTTACTTCAAGTCAATTTTAAAGTTTACTCAATATTTTTTTGAAAGAACAATACTGAGCATTCTCAGTTTAGTACTTACATGCTTTTTGTACTTAAATGCATATCTAATCAAATTTATATTATTCACCATTGGCATATAAATGTAAGTAACACCTATAAACATATCTTAAGTTCATAAAACACTTTCTATTATGTGAGGCACATTTGCAGCCACTAACTCACTCATTTATTTCTCTCCACAATCCTGTGAATTAAATGAATATAGGCATTATTTTTTTTGTATTTTATAGATAATAACAGCTTACAGGTCTAGAGTTCTTAACATATTCCAAAATTTATTTTAAGTTTTAAAAAAATATTAAATCTTTCATCCTTACACAATCCTGTGAGTTAGTGTGTTATCCTCATTTTACAAATGAGGAAACTGAGGAATAGAGAGTTTAAATAATTTATGTAAGGCCATTCAGGCAGTAGCCACAAGATCCAAAATTCAGATACAGGTAGTGTGACTCCAGAGTTTGAACCTGAACAATTATGTTATATTGTTTTTATAGGACAGGTACAAAAATCAACCAACCGACAAAACAAACACAAAACAATGGCATTGGATAAATTGCTTAAATTCATCCAACCAATTAAGTGATGTTTTTAGGATTTGGGGCAACTCAAAGATTAAGGATTCATTTTGACTTCAGGCAAATTTTGGTTCGAACCAAGGCCCTGCCATTTGATAGCTGTGTAAACTTGCAAAGTTGTTTAATGTCTCTGAACTTCATTCCTTATCTTCAAAATAAGGATGCTAATATTTATTTCATAAATTTATTTCAGTAATTAAATGTGTTTATGTTACCGAGCAGGGGCTCACTGGCCGACATGCATAGAAGCCAATACTATATAGCACCCGCTTTTGAGGAAAGAAAAGGCTTTATTGTGAGGTAGACTGGCCCGGAAACAGTATCAAATCTGTCTTCCCATCTGGGGATCTGGGGTTTGGTCAAATCTTTATGAGCTAGGGAGGAGGGTTGGTATGCAGAAGCATTGGTGGTTTTTATTGGAGGGCTTTGGAACTTGGCCATTTATGCTAACGTATGGGAAAGGGGGATTCAGCACAGGATCTTCCTGGACAATGGACCCTTCACTTCTGAAAGCATTCCAGTGGTCAGGGCCTGGTAATATGCCAGGCAAAATTTTCTTTTCTGTGCATGCTTTAGCTGCGTGACTTGCAGTTTCTCTGTGAGAAACAACTTAGTATCTTGTTATCTACTGATTAGGTAGGACCAGTTTGGGCTGGTCCTGCAGTTACATTGACATATGTAAAACACTTGGCATATAATAAATTTTCAAAAAATAGTAGCTAAGTACACGCTTCTAAATTAAAAGGCAGGTTTTTTTTCAAATTTAAGAATTGAATTATTTCATGGCAAGTGTAGTTATTTTATTAGATTTAATGACCTACAATGTTTGGTCTTTTAAATACAGGAATTAAAGATATGAATTTTTTTTAATTGGAAACATTAAAATTAACAGAGATTCAAAGACATTTCCACAAAATATTAAAGGTTATGATTGCATTTATAATGCTTCAAAGCAGTTAGCTTACATT
This sequence comes from Mesoplodon densirostris, assembly GCF_025265405.1. Lineage (NCBI taxonomy): Eukaryota > Metazoa > Chordata > Mammalia > Artiodactyla > Ziphiidae > Mesoplodon > Mesoplodon densirostris. The sequence continues at coordinate 91,285,961 of NC_082661.1, forward strand.
CTATATTCTTTAATAAGAATTGGAGATGAAACATTTAAAGATACACAGAGAATTAGAGTGCAATTAACTTGACCATAAGTTCCCTGCCTTATATTGGGTTTACCTTCTCAAAGGTTCCATCTTCATATTCTGACTTCTTGGAAATTATGTGATAGGAAAAAATAAAGCAGAAGGCATGAAAATTCTTTTGCATATATTTTAACCAGGAATATGTCTGCTCCTCCATTTGCCTATAGAAAAATCTTATATAATGTGTTTTTTAAAAAGTTTTGGTTAATTTTGTTGTAACAACTTTTATTATTTTCTAATTATTTCCTTTAGTTATCCTCTTCCACAATATCCTTTGCTAATGATTCTCTGTCCACATTTTTGGGTCCAACTTCATGTAATATATTAGTATTTATTCAACACTTATACATTTAGCTATAATGGAAATAGATGCATAAACTGTGGGCTCTGTACACAAGGACCTGTAACATGTTTGGGAATTTAAGAACAATGCACATTAAACATTCATCAAAAAATCAAGGCAATGTGTGTGTACACTTTTCATAATGAAAGGGTTCAGAGAAGAGTATCAATGAAGTTAGTGATAACAAGGAACTTTTATTAATTATTTACTCTATGCCACACACTTCTTATGCCCTCTTTCACCTAATACTCTCAACAACTGTAAGAGTTAAGTATTATTAGCTCATCATTTCATCATTAAAACAACTGAGACACAGAAAGGTTAAGTAGTTTGGCCTTGATTGTGCAGATATTAAACAGTGCAGTTGGGATGGGAAGTCAGACAGCTGGACTCCAGAGTCAACACACAGAACTAAACTGCTAATGCTGTAGCTGCCTTATGACCAGAGGAGAATAGTAAGAAGATAGATAAGGATAGAATCTATGATGGAAGAAGGGGAGGGAGGAAAATGTATGACAAAAGAGAGGACAAAGGAGGTAGAGTTTGGAAGTCATAGAAATGTGTATTTCTCAAGATAGTATAATGGAACATAACACCCAACCAGATAGAGGTGGTTATCTTTCATGAAGCTTTTGGAGGTTTTGTGGAAATAAATTATTTAATGAAATAAGTACTAATACAGAGTCCTCTTCAAGCTAATTAAAGATGTATGAAGAAGGAAAGCAGTCAGAATTAGAAAAGACATGTAGGAGACCATTTCTGCAGTATATGTGGGATGCAATTTAGATGTGAATTTGCATGATGGCAATGGAAAAAAGAAAAAATGGGAAGAAAGCAAGAACTATTTGGAATAAAGTTAATTTTTATATAAACATCTGTTTATGACATAGCATAGGCAACCACCCTCACCGCAATTAAAAATATAGTGATCTGCCCCCCACACCTCATTAATTTTTCTTCTAACCATCTTCACCTCAGTCAGTGGAGTCATTCATGAAGTCTTCTCATTTGACCCCATATGTAATCACAAGAGCCTTGTCTTCTTTACCTTGTCATTTAAGATAATGTTTCCAAGTCCACAGCTTTTCCTTGCTGAGCCCTTCAGAACATTCGAAGAGCAATAATTGCAGTAATAATCTTGTGCTGGATTTTGCTTCCTTTTATCTACAGTCTGCTTTTGAACTATTCCTAGATGTTTCTGCATCAATATTACTTTTATTATTTCACTATTCTGTTTAATTATACCTAAGAGATGTCATCCATATACCACAACATTGCACCCATAGAATTTAATTAATAATATTAACCTTATATACCTAAAACTGTAATATTGTCCAAGAGATAATGATTTGTCATATCAAGTGCACTGAATTGAGTCAGAAACCAAGATTTTTCTTGAGTTGTGTGAGAGCTAATTAGAAGAGATAATAACTATAGAATATCCACTAAAGTCCAGGTATTAAGCTTTGTGCTATAAGAGATACACAAACAAGATGAAAATTTAACTCTCAAAAGCTTTAAAATCTAGAAGATACATACAGTTGACCCTTGAACAACATGGGTTTGAATTGCTTGGGTCCACTTATACATGGGTCTTTTTCAATAAATGTACAAAAATATACATGTACAACATTGTGTGTGAGACTTGTATTGAAGCGACTAGCCTATCCATTTTTTTTTTACATCTTTATTGGAGTATAATTGTTTTACAATGGTGTGTTAGTTTCTGCTTTATAACAAAGTGAATCAGTTATACATATACATATGTTCCCATATCTCTTCCCTCTTGCGTCTCCCTCCCTCCCACCCCTCCAGGCGTTCACAAATCACCTAGCTGATCTCCCTGTGCTATGCGGCTGCTTCCCACTATCTATCTACCTTACGTTTGGTAGTGTATATATGTCCATGCCTCTCTCTCGCTTTGTCACAGCTTACCCTTCCCCCTCCCCATATCCTCAGGTCCATTCTCCAGTAGCTCTGTGTCTTTATTCTTGTCTTATGCCTAGGTTCTTCATGACAGTTTTTTTTCTTAAATTCATATATATGTGTTAGCATATAGTATTTGTCTTTCTCTTTCTGACTTACTTCACTCTGTATGACAGACTCTAGGTCTATCTACCTCATTACAAATAGCTCAATTTCATTTCTTTCTATGGCTGAGTAATATTCCATTGTATATATGTGCCACATCTTCTTTACCCATTCACCGATGATGGACACTTCGGTTGTTTCCATCTCCAGGCTATTCTAAATAGGGCTGCAATGAACATTTTGGAAAATGACTCTTTTTGAATTATGGGTTTCTCAGGGTATATGACCAGTAGTGGGATTGCTGGATCATATGGTGGTTCTATTTGTAATTTTTTAAGGAGCCTCCATACTGTTCTCCATAGTGGCTGTACCAATTCACATTCCCACCACCAGTGCAAGAGGGTTCCCTTTTATCCACACCCTCTCCAGCATTTACTGTTTCTAGATTTTTTGATGATGGCCATTCTGACTGGTGTGAGATGATATCTCATTGTAGTTTTGATTTGCATTTCTCTAATGATTAAAGATGTTGAGCATCCTTTCATGTGTTTGTTGGCAGTCTGTGTATCTTCTGTGGAGAAATGTCTACTTAGGTCTTCTGCCATTTTTGGATTGGGTTGCTTCTTCTTTTGTTATTGAGCTGCATGAGGTGCTTGTAAATTTTGGAGATTAATCCTTTGTCAGTTGCTTCATTTGCAAATATTTTCTCCCATTCTGAAGGTTGTCTTTTGGTCTTGTTTATGGATTCCTTCACTGTGCAAAAGCTTTTAAGTTTCATTAGATTCCATTTGTTTATTTTTGTTTTTATTTCAATTTCTTTAGGAGGTGGGTCAAAAAGGATCTTGCTGTGATTTATGTCATAGAGTGTTCTGCCTATGTTTTCCTGTAGGAGTTTGATAGTTTCTGGCCTTACATTTAGGTCTTTAATCCATTTTGAGCCTATTTTTGTGTATGGTGCTAGGGAGTGATCTAATCTCATACTTTTACATGTACCTGTCCAGTTTTTGCAGCACCCCTTATTGAAGAGACTGTCCTTCCTCCACTGTACATTCCTGCCTCCTTTATCAAAGATAAGGTGACGTTATGTGCATGGGTTTATCTCTGGGCTTTCTATCCTAATCCATTGGTCTATCTTTCTGTTTTTGTGCCAGTACCATACTGTCTTGATTACTGTAGCTTTGTATTATAGTCTGAAGTCAGGGATCCTGATTCCTCCAGCTCCGTTTTTCATTCTCAATATTGCTTTGGCTATTCAGGGTATTTTGTGTTTCCATACAATTTGTGAAATTTTTTGTTCTGGTTCTGTGAAAAATGCCAGTGGTAGTTTGATAGGGATTGCATTGAATCTGTAGATTGCTTTGGGTAGTAGAGTCATTTTCATAATGCTGATTCTTCCAATCCAAGAACATGGTATATCTTTCCATCTATTTGTATCATCTTTAATTTCTTTCATCAGTGTTTTATAATTTTCTGCATTCCGGTTTTTGTCTCCTTAGGTAGGTTTATTCCTAGATATTTTATTCTTTTTGTTGCAATGGTAAATGGGAGTGTTTTCTTGAGTTCACTTTCAGATTTTTCATTATTAGTATACAGGAGTGCCAGGGATTGCTGTGCATTAATTTTGTATCCTGCTACTTTACCAAATTCATTGATTAGCTCTAGTAATTTTCTGGTAGCATCTTTACGATTCTCTATGTATAGTATCATGTCATCTGCAAACAGTGAAAGCTTTATTTCTTCTTTTCCAATTTGGATTCCTTTTATTTCCTTTTCTTCTCTGATTGCTGTGGCTGAAACTTCCAAAACTATGTTGAATCATAGTGGTGAGAAGGGACACTTTGTCTTGTTCCTGATCTTAGTGGAAATGGTTTCAGTTTTTCACCATTGAGGACTATGTTGGCTGTGGGTTTGTCATATATGGCCTTTATTATGTTGAGGAAAGTTCCCTGTATGCCTACTTTCTGCAGGGTTTTTATCATAAATGGGTGTTGAATTTTGTCGGAAGCTTTCTCTGCATCTATTGAGATGATCTTATGGTTTTTCTCCTTCAATTTGTTAGTATGGTGTATCACGTTGATTGATTTGCATATATTGAAGAATCCTTGTATTCCTGTAATAAACCCCACTTGATCATGGTGTATGATCCTTTTAATGTGCTGTTGGATTCTGTTTGCTAGTATTTTGTTGAGGATTTTTGCATCTATGTTCATCAGTGATTTGGCCTGTAGCTTTCTTTATTTGTGACATCCTTGTCTGGTTTTGGTATTAAGATGATGGTGGCCTCATAGAATGAGTTTGGGAGTGTTCCTCCCTCTGCTATATTTTGGAAGATTTTGAGAAGGATAGGTGTTAGTTCTTCTCTAAATGTTTGATAGAATTCGCCTGTGAAGCCATCTGGTCCTGGGCTTTTGTTTGTTGGAAGATTTTTAATCACAGTTTCAATTTCAGTGCTTGTGATTGGTCTGTTCATATTTTCTATTTCTTCCTGATTCAGTCTTGGCAGTTGTGCATTTCTAAGAATTTGTCCATTTCTTCCAGGTTATCCATTTTATTGGCATATAGTTGCTTGTAGTAATCTCTCATGATCTTTTGTATTTCTGGAATGTCAGTTGTTACTTCTCCTTTTTCATTTCTAATTCTATTGATTTGAGTCTTCTCCCTGTTTTTCTTGATTAGTCTGGCTAATGGTTTATCAATTTTTTTTTATCTTCTCAAAGAACCAGCTTTTAGTTTTATTGATCTTTGCTATCGTTTCCTTCATTTCTTTTTCATTTATTTCTGATCTGATGTTTATTATTTCTTTCCTTCCGTTAACTTAGGGGTGTTTTTGTTCTTCTTTCTCTAATTGCTTTTGGTGCAAGGTTAGGTTGTTTTTCGAGATGTTTCCTGTTTCTTAAGGTAGGATCGTATTGCTGTAAACTTCCCTTTTAGAGCTGCTTTTCCTGCATCCCATAGGTGTTGGGTCATCGTGGCTCCATTGTCATTTGTTTCTAGGTATTTTTTGATTTCCTCTTTGATTTCTTCTGTGATCACTTCGTTACTAAGTAGTGTATTGTTTAGCCTCCATGTGTTTGTATTTTTTACAGATCTTTTCCTGTAATTGATATCTCGTCTCACAGTGTTGTGGTCAGAAAAGATACTTGATACAATTTCAATTTTTTTTAATTTACCAAGGCTTGATTTGTGACCCAAGATATGACCTATCCTGGAGAATGTTCCATGAGCACTTGAGAAAAACGTATATTCTGTTGTTTTTGGATGGAATGTCCTATAAATATCAATTAAGTCCATCTTGTTTAATGTATCATTTAAAGCTTGTGCTTCTTTATTTTCATTTTGGATGATCCTTCCATTGGTGGAAGTGGGGTGTTAAAGTCCCCTAATATGATTGTGTTACTGTGGATTTCCCCTTTTATGGCTGTTAGTATTTGCCTTATGTATTGAGGTGCTCCTATGTTGGGTGCATAAATATTTACAATTGTTATATCTTCTTCTTGGAAGTAGTGTCCTTTTTTGTCTCTTCTAATAGTCTTTATTTTAAAGTCTATTTTGTCTGATATGAGAATTGCTACTCCAACTTTCTTTTGATTTCCGTTTGCATGGAATATCTTTTTCCATCCCCTCGCTTCAGTCTGTATATGTCTCTAGGTTTGAAGTGGGTCTCTTGTAGACAGCATATATATGGGTCTTGTTTTTGTATCCATTCAGCCAATCTGTGTCTTTTGGTGGGAACATTTAGTCCATTTACATTTAAGGTAATTATCGATATGTATGTTCCTATTCCCATTTTCTTAATTGTTTTGGGTTCATTATTTTATGTCTTTTCCTTCTGTTGTGTTTCTTGCCTAGAGAGTTTCCTTTAGCATTTGTTGTAAAGCTGGTTTGGTGGTGCTGAACTTTCAGCTTTTGTTTGTTTCTAAGGTTTTAATTAGCCTCTCCTGACAGAGGCATTATGTGAATCATATTTAATGTAAAACTAAGAATGTGTGATTTTTTTTTACTGTTTTATGACTTTGCTTCAAAGAATTACATCACTTTATAGTATGCCTCTTCTTCTTGTAACTGGAGAAACTGCCTATCAGCCTTTCATAACAGGTGATGTTTTTAAAAAATGTAACAATGCTTCCAAAGCTATATTATGAATATGACTGTAATACCATATAGTATAAAAATTTTATAATGATTCATTTATTAGTGTATAAGCTAGGCTACAAAGAATCATTCATACTGCTGCTTCATCATCAATAAATTGCTACACCTGTTAATAATGAATTACTTTTTCATATTATCTTTTTATTTTTGATATCTGGTGTTAGTAGGTATAGCACATACAGTGTTTTGTATCATTTAAGACAATATTGATGTAGGTACTTATGAACGGATGATGCATATTGTGAACAGAGAATGTAAACTTATGATATCAATAAATACACTGCAGTATTATAAATTTATTTTCTCTTCCTTGTGATTTTCTTAATGATATTTCTTTTATTGTAAGAATATAGTATATAATACATAAAGTGTACAAAATATGTGTTAATGGACTGTTTATGCTATTGATAAGGCTTCTGGTCAATAGTAAGTTTTAGTAAATAAGTTTTGGGGGAGTCAAAAGTTATATGTGTATTTTTCAACTCTGCAGGTCTCAGTGCCCCTAACCCATGCAGTGTTCAAGGGTCAGCTGTAGATATGTCTCCAAATGATCATAATAAATAGAAAAGAAGGAGTCTAAAGTTGTAGTAATACTTCAAGTCTGAAGAAATGTACATAATCTGTTGAGGACATAGAAATGTTTATGGAGAAAGAGTATTTGGTTGGACCTCAAATAATAGCTAAGATTTAGACAAGAATTCAAGGCTGAGTTGAGGAAAGGAATACAGTAGAATTTTAGAGTGCACATTCAGGAGGTTTTGTGTAGGAAAAACTACACAAAAATTTTGTGTAGAAAATTTGTGGAGGACAGACAAAAAAGATAACAGCTAGCATTTGTTAAGTACATTCTGTGTCCAAGACACCTTGTAAAACACTTCACATGAAATATCTCAACCTCTTTTTCAGCATCCTAATGAGGTAGTGACTATTATTATTAATTTGTAAGTAAAGAAATAAACTAGTAAAAAAAATAAAGTACTAAATCACTGAAGCAGATTCTGCCAGTGCCCCACCTATATCATCTTGGCCTACTTGGGGGTAGCCTACAGACAATTCCCATAGTCACAGAAATTGTCCTTCATCTCTCTGTGTAAGGGTGCTCTTTGGCTAAACTGTGTTTGGCTTACTCTGGAGCAATGCTCAGTCAACTAGGGACAAGTGCTGGCACAATTCTAAAGCATGTTCCACACAATCTTCCAGAAGATCTCTAGTGAAATTAAGCTCCAGTTACCTTTAAGTATAACCCACTGATTAACACACCCTTTGTGACTTTCTCCTCTCCTCTATTTCATTTGCCTCCTCCTTAATAGTTCTTCCTGTGTTTATCTTCCAACATGTCATTATTTGACTTACATAACATAAAGCAGAAGACTAATATCAGCCACAGTACTGAAAAGTTATTCTCTCTCACACACTTTTCAGACCTGAAACAATTCTCAGATCTAGAGGCTGTTGATTGAAAGGGAGATCAGGACCTCTTGCGAAAGACTCTGCAGTGCTACAGAAGGAATATGAAATACATGTTTTCCAAATCCTTTCCCCAAAGGGCTTTTGACATTTACTTGAGTAATTGGACACTGGGTAAAAAGGCATATACATATTTTAAGGTCTCTTGGACCCATGATCTGAACTGACACTAATGCCAGGGGAATCAAAACACCATCGTGTCCTCCTTGTTAGAACAGGGGTGTGCAGTGGTCAGATAACACATGGATTCTTGAGCTATGTCTGTGTTTAAGTCAATTCATTGAGTCTACCAGACCCACGGTCCACACTGTGGTTAAGTTCCACAGTTCCTTAGTGTATGATTGAGATGGACATATTAGCTGCAGATAGAACTCTCAGATTGTTTCCGTGATACATAAGAGCCATGGGAGGGTAAAGTAAAACCCTGCATAAGGGTTCTCATCAGAGCCCAGCCATGCTGGCATCCCTATTTCAGATTTCTAGCCCCCAGTAGGGTGAGAAATAAATTTCTGTTGCTTATAAGCTACCTAGTCTATGGCACCTGGTTATAGCAGTAGCCTGAAATGATGAAGACATCACCCTATCCAGAACAGTCTGCAGACCCAAACCACATGTCCTATTTTTCACTCCTCATTTATGAGACGGTGTATCAGCTCTGCTCCACATCACCTAGATCCTTGTTACAGAGTATGATCCATAGACCTGAGGCATTGGTATCATCTGGTAGTGTGTTAGAAAGGCAGAATCTCAGCTCCCTTCTCCGCCCCACCCCTGGCCCCCTGTCCTAGACCAACTGAACCCAAACCCACACTTTAATAAGATCCCAGATGATATTTGTACACTACTGTTTAGGAAGCACTGACCTAACTTTTAAATTGAATAATGAGCAATATGTCAGTAATCAGCAGAAGCAGATACTTGCTGGGCATGGATTCAGTGGATATACAGGAGAATGCTTTCAGTAAATGTGTGAACATGGGGCATGCTATCATAGGGCTTATGCTTACCAACTTCTAGTCTAACAAATTTCTATTCAGTTGCTGCTAGATTTTTGCTCTGTGGTAGCTAACTAAATGTTGAACAATTCTAAGGTTTTTATTGCCCAGATCTATAATAAGATGAAAAGGCTGTCTCCTTAAGAGTGTGTTAATGGTTTTAGAACTCCCTTGGATTTCATTATGAAATGATGTTATGATGGCTTTATTTTTTTAATGCAAACATTACAGTCATGATCTCTTTGTTCTCTAATAATTCTTGAGTGGAAAGGATCATATCATATCTTTAGACTGGAGACTAAAACCACATTTCAACCTCAGGAGTATGTAGGCTAGTTCTATGAAAAAAAGTTTAACAATGCTCTGGAAATTAACTTACTGATGCTGTTGAGCAGTTAGAAGTCTCAGTATTTTCTATATTCAACTTTTTTCCACCTTAAAATCATATTAATTACTATACCACCTTGAAATCATTTTGACATCTCTCTGAAACTCCAGAGACTAAAGAAAAATCCATATAACTGTTAGAGGAGTTATTCCCCATATTGACTATGATAGCCAGAACAAATACCATTGCATCTAACACTTTACCATCTAATATGCTTGTAGCTCACTACTGTGTCCCTGAAGAATTTGAACAACTTCATTTCTATTGAATATTGGTAGTTTTATTCCTCCTGTGGCAGATTTATCCAAAATATTCTAGAAAATAATTCACATGACTATTAAGAATTATTTCTGTATACTAAGAATTATTTCTGTATGTTTAGAAATAGTATCCAGGCACTGAATTAAGTGTATTCCATGGCATGATGACATTCAATAAGTAAGATGTGTGATAAGAAGCAATAGTCTGTAAATACGTAGGGCTAAGTACACTGTTTACAAATCAAACATGTCTAAACAGTTATGGAAAGTTTGTGTGCCCAATACTACCTTGTAAGCATCACTGAAAGACGGCATGGGGAATCAAAAAAATGGGAACCATTCTGAGTTCTATATCCACAAAAGGTAACATAAGTCTCTATAATGAGGTGGCATATTCATTGTTACACAATGCCAAAGGATGCTTATGATAAAATCCAGTAAACTGCAATACTTACTTCAGTGAGGTTACCTGCAACTTTTACTATAGACTCTTCAAAATATATTTATTTAAATATCTCCATTCAAGGTTCAAATAAAATCCCCATTTGGGCAAGTTTAAATCTTAAGTTCTGGGGCTTCCTTGGTGACACAGTGGTTGAGAGTCTGCCTGCTGATTCAGGGGACATGGGTTCGTGCCCTGGTCCGGGAAGATTCCACGTGCCGTGGAGCGGCTAGGCCCGTGAGCCATGGCCACTGAGCCTGCACGTCCGGAGCCTGTGCTCCGCAACGGGAGAGGCCACAACAGTGAGAGGCCCATACCGCAAAAAATAAATAAATAAATAAAAATTCTTAAGTTCTGTCCCCATAAAGTATTTTACAATATATGATTTGTTTGAAACGTGTGGTTAATATTCATTTAAAAATTATGGTAGGTATATCAATAAGTAGCCAATAATTTATATCTAGCTACTGGTTAGTAATTTACTCACTCAAAATCCATTTCTATTATCTTTTTTAATCTTATAAAATGTAAACAACATTTTGTGTTTGCAATATTTGAAAAAAAATTAGACTTTTTTTCTTTAAAAAAATTCTTTAGTATGTGAAGTGTTCTTGCAAACCATAATGTAAGCAAAGAATTTAACTGTACTTTTTATATTATACAGACTACCAAAAAATACATAATGACATGACATGAGGAACAGTATATGTTTAATTAAAACCATTAGCAAAAAATAAAATAAAATAAATTGAAGGAAGGATTTGAATCTAGTTTAAAGTCTGTAACTTGAATATTCTAACAAGTTGTCAATAAAAATTTAACAAATTATGTCTTCCAAATTGTCTGAAATTATATTTAAAGAGAAGCATATGCATACATATAAACAGCTCTACAAATAATGCAATCTCTAGATTTTAAAGCATAAGCCAGTAGATTAATGTTGCCAAACCCATAAAAAATTGCATTTTTATTTGACCCATGTTTAAAAGATTTTAACTAAACATACAAAAAAATGTTGTTTTTAGTTGTCCAGGAGATAATCACTCACTTCTGATACTGGGTCTTAAGTAAAATGAATGCAAAAGTCTAATGTACTATTTTTACCTCTAGGAATTATATAATTCAGGCATGTAAAATGAAGCAATGTTGTAGTAAATATCAAAATAAGTACACTAAAAACTCCCCCAAAAGAGCAATTTGTTAAAGGAGCTTCTGCTGTAAGTATCTGGCAGTGCCAGGAAATAGAAAGGAAAAAGCAGATAATTTTCCTCTTGAGGAGATATTTGACTTCATCATAAAGTCTGTACAACTTCTTTGTGCATTTTGTTTTCCAAATGCATTTTACTTTTCCTCTTGGCCAGCATTACTGATATCTTGTTAATAACGCCAATGATTTCACACTGAAATGTTGAAAGTAGAGGAAATGGTATGAAAAAGAGTAATGAGTTTTTTTTTTCTTTTAAGTAATTTATGAATTACAGCTATGTCCTAAAATATTAGTTAAAATGCATAAGAATTGTTTGTATTCCTTGCTCACAGTTAAGTCAGTAATCCCCTCTTAGAAATTTCTGAGGATTGGTTCTATTTCATGCCTCTAAAGGATGTCAGTCAGTCTTAAAGCCATTAAGTCGGTTCTTAAATGGTCCTTATTAGGAAATCAGTATTTCTGAAATATTCCACGTCTGTTTTAATGTAAACGTATGAGCATCAGAAAGTCTGACCAGCATCAGGAAACCTTCAATGTGACAACCTTTAAAAGTATCTGAAAACTGTCATGATTCTTCTCCGAGTTATTCTCCTAGTTATTCCCATTCCAAATAAAAAGTAGCCAGTTTCTTCAGCAGTATTTTTTAATAGACTTTAGTTTTAGAGCAGTTTTAGGTTCGCTGCAATATTGAGCAGAATGTACAGAAATTTTCCATACACCCACTGCCTGCACATGCAGTCTCCCCCACTATTAACATCCCTCACCAGAGTCGTAAATTTGTTACAATTGGTGGACCTACATTGACACATCATTATTGACTTGAGGATTCACTTTGTTATTGTTCATTCTATAGGTTGGGACAGATTTCTAACTACATAAATTCATAATTACAGCTGATATAGGGTGATTTCATGGCCCCCCAATTATTTTGTATCCACCTATTTTCTCTGATTCCCATGTCTGGCAACCACTGATCCTTTTATTATCTCAATAGTTTTGCCTTTTTCAAAATTTCATATACTTGGAATCAGATAGTACTTAGTCTTTTCAGATTGGCTTCTTTAACTTAGTAATATTCATTTGTTTTCTCTGTGTCTTTCCATGGTTGGATAGCTCATTTGGTCTTAGTGTTGAATAATATTCCATTGCCTGGATGTACTAGTTTATTTATGCATTCACCTGCTGAAGAACATTGTGGTTGCTTCCAAGTTTTGGCAATTGTAACTAAAGCTGCTGTAAACATCTATGTGCAGCTTTGGTGTGAACCTAATTTTCAACTCCTTTGGGTAAATACCAAGAAGCACAGTTGCTAGATCATGTGGTAAGAATATGTTTAGTTTTGTAAGAAACCATCAAAACTTCCAAAGTGACTATATCATTTTGCATTCCTAACACCAATAAATGAGAGTTCCTGTTTTTCTCCAGTAATTGATGTTTTCAGTGTTCTGGATTTTGGCTATTCAAATAGGTGTGTAGTGATAACTTATTTTTGTTTTAATTTGCATTTCTTTAATCATATATGATGTGGAACATCTTTACATATGCTTATTTGCCATCTGCATATCTTTTTTGGTGAGGTGTCCGATTGGTCTTTGGCCCATTTTTTTAATCTGGTTGTTTGTTTTCTTATTTTTGTGTTTTAAGAGTTCTTTGTCTTCAGCTGTTTTTCATGTATAAAGGTTTCTAGCTTCTTTGCAACTGTCTGCTGTGTCATACTCAGTCCATTTTGTCAGTGTGATGATCAAGCATTAAAATATTTTCTGTTGACAATCTGACAATGGTATTGTTTGAAGCATATTTTCATTTATGTAACACTTTGGATTTATTGGAAAGCAATACAGGAAAAAACTGTCCTCAGGAAGCCTCCACTAAACATGGCAATAACTCTTTTTCTTTAAAGCCCATTACACTATTTATTTTTTTTCTCTGTTACCTTGTAGTCAAGTGAAAACCTGTCTTTTAAAAATACATTTATATTATTCTGGTTCAATTGTATTCTGTTTAAACCTAATAATAAAAGTATATAATCATTCCTATTAAATCTCATCTTAATTTTCAGCATGCCTTGTGATTTTTTAGTGTAAATCTGTTGTAGTTATTATTGGTGATCTCAGCTTTTTATTTAATCACCCCATATTTGATAAATATGATTTTTTTGGTCTACCTTCCAGTTTTTGAAGAAGATGGACTGATTATTACTTTCGAATGTAGGCTTTCTTAGACAATACCTGCTTATAAAATTGTATATGCTCACATTTTACATGTTAGGTCATATAAACAGAAACTGGCAAAGAAAGTAGTAGGGGAAATGAGATTTATACTAAATGTATAAAACTTATGAAATATTTTAGTAGAAGTCTATACAACTTATGAAATATTTAGTAGAAGTAAAACAAGGTCAGTTTACCCATGTCATTTTCTAAATACTTACCAACCACGCACATGCAATTTTTTCCCCCATAGATTACAAAAATAATTATAGGAGGGAATCTAATTAGGTAACCTGCACAGTTTCATAAAAATGATCATGTCGGTGGTAAGCAGAATAATTTCTATCTGAAGTTCCCAATCTTACCTGAACTATGCATATCTCAAGTGTATGAGCAATTGGGCTTTTATTTGCATTTCTCTTCAAGATATAGCAGCCAAAGAAGAATAAGAAATGACATCTAAAAAGACATTTTCACGTGGATTTTCATATAAATATTCTTACACAGATGGTAGCTAGGTCTACAACTAACCAATTACAAAATGATAACAATGATAATTTCTGGGTAATGAAACAAATTGTGACTTTTATCACTTTTGTTATATCACATATTTTTAAAATCTTTTTGCTCCAGTAAAATTGGATTGTTTGTAAACTATCAGTAGTTTGACTTAGATCTTATATTCTTGTCCCTAAGAAGGAAAATCAGTTTCATTTTTCCCCAAATGGGTAGGAATTCAGTCTTAACTTTTAGATTAATTTACCTAGGATCTGCTATAAATAGAATGACTAGTAGCTATGCCCACTACTCATTTCCCAATGTTTTACAAAATTGTATTTCTTATACAAATGCTACTTTACTGATCCGTAGCTACATTTGGGATGTATGAAAACCAATCATCAGCTAACAGTACGTGCATAACACACAGAAAAGAAATCAAACTAGTTGCTTCCCTAGCTTGACCAACAGTGAGCATCTATAGACATTTAGACAGTAAGAAATATTCCACTGAATATGATAATATTGATATCATAAGTAGAAAGTTGTTGTACCACATTCCTTTTAGACATATTGCCATTTTCAAGCTATATAAATTTCTAATAATTTAATGGAGATGGAAAATAACAAATCTTCATTCCTAGGAGTTACAGTGCACCATTTTTCTTGGTTAAATTGCTGGGTGTATAAATCGAGATGAAATTATAATTTCTATAAATGAAAATAAAACTCAAGCTCCAAATAATATTCTATACACACAACACATAAATTCTAATAAAATCTGCTATTTAAAAAAACATTTTCTGAGGCAACAATGTACTATGTTTGACATGAAAAATATCTGTATTTTGAGTCATGAACCAACTTCATGCTATTAGAAATAAAAATGTCCTCCAAACCAGTGGAAACTGGCATTCTTGTCTGAGCAGAAACAGCCTGGAAAAAATTTTTTTCTCATTTTTTAATCATTTCAGTATATGCAAGATGACATTTGAAAGCATCTGGTTTTAATGATGTCCAGAGGACATTCCAGAATGGTGGGGTCTAGATGTGCAGATATGTAAAAAAAGCCCTTCTTGTTAATTTTAATAACTGGAATGCATAAAATAAATAAGTTTAGGCTAAAGAAAAATGGGAATCATTTTGGGGGAGGGATCTTTGAAAAGAGAATCATAAAATTAATTTAAATACCTGGATTATATACAGTCTGATGAGCAAATACTTGACTTGCTGATCTGAAATCAAAGTCACAGTTGATTTTTATCCAAGATTCTTGACAGGCTGAAATAAATGGCATCAATTCAAAACATTCTGGCTCAGCTAAACTGAGAATCAGTCTCCAGAACAATAGCCTGTTAATACACTATCACGTGGGAGAAAAATTAAACTTGGCCTTACTTCCAATGACCTTAGAATTTTTATTTTTTAAGTCTTATAGTAAGCTCAACATGCCAACCTCTTTGTACTTCACATAAAATAAAATTGATAATTGGTATAATAACTACTATATAGGAATAGTGAAATTAATTTATAATTACTTTACACTAGATTATAAACCATAAGGAATTATATCTGATTTGGTTATGAATATCCACGTGGTTAGGTACGCTAGGATTTGTAAAGTTATTTCAGAATGTACAACTGGTAGAAAGATTTTACCCTAAAGCATATGGAATTCACTAGGGTTTTCACCTTCTAAAAGAGGTAAGGAAATCTAAGGTTTGACTTTATGGGTGTTAGATGAAGTCAGTGCACTCAAAGTTGCTTTGCTTTATGTGCCAACTACTTTTTTTTTAACATCTTTATTGGAGTATAATTGCTTTACAATGGTGCATTAGTTTCTGCTGTATAACAAAGTGAATCAGCTATATGTATACATATATTCCCATATTCCCTTCCTCTTGCATCTCACTCCCACCCTCCTTATCCCACCCCTCTAAGTGGTCACAAAGCACCGAGCAGATCTCCCTGTGCTACGCAGCTGCTTCCCACTAGCTATCTATTTTACATTTGGTAGTGTATATATGTCCATGACACTCTCTCACTTCATCCCAGCTTACCCTTCCCCCTCCCCATGTCCTCAAGTCAATTCTCTACGTCTGCATCTTTATTCCTGTCCTGTCCCTGGGTTCTTCACAACCTTTTTTTTTTTTTAGATTCCATATATATATGTGTTAACATACAGTATTTGTTTTTCTCTTTCTGACATACTTCACTCTGTATGACAGACTCTAGGTCCATTCACCTCACTACAAATAACTCAATTTCATTTCTTTTTATGGCTGAGTAATATTCCATCGTATATATGTGCCACATCTTTATCCATTCATCTGTCGATGAACACTTAGGTTGCTTCCATGTCCTGGCTATTGTAAATAGAGCTGTGATGAACATTGTGGTACATGACTCTTTTTGAATTATGGTTTTCTCAGGATATATGACCAGTAACGGGAATGCTGAATCATATGGTAGTTTTACTTTTTAGTTTTTTAAGGAACCTCCATACTGTTCTCCATAGTGGCTGTATCAATGTACATTCCCACCAACAGTGCAAGAGGGTTCCCTTTTCTCCACACTCTCTCTAGCATTTATTGTTTGCAGATTGTTTGGTGATGGCCATTCTGACTGGTGTGAAGTGATACCTCATTGTAGTTTTGATTTCCATTTCTCTAATGATTAGATATATTGAGCATTCTTTCATGTGTTTGTTGGCAATCTGTATATCTTCTTTGGAGAAATGTCTATTTAGGTCTTCTGCCCATTTTTGGATTGGGTTTTCTGTCTTTTTGATATTGAGCTGCATGAGCTGCTTGTACATTTTGGAGGTTAATCCTTTGTCTGTTGCTTCATTTGCAAATATTTTCTCCCATTCTGAAGGTTGTCTTTTCATCTTGTTTATGTTTTCCTTTACTGTGCAAAAGCTTTTAAGTTTCATTACATCCCATTTGTTTATTTTTGTTTTTATTTCCATTTCTCTAGGAAGTTGGTCAAAAAGGATCTTCTTGTGATTTATATCATAGAGTGTTCTGCCTGTGATTTCCTCTAAGAGTTTTACACTGTCTGGCCTTATATTTAGGTCTTTAATCCATTTTGATTTTATTTTTGTGTATGGTGTTAGGGAGTGTTCTAATTTCATTCTTTTACATGTAGCTGTTCAGTTTTCCCAGCACCACTATTGAAGAGGCTGTCTTTTCTCCATTGTATATTCTAGCCTCCTTTATCAAAGATAAGGGGGCCATATGTTCATGGGTTTACCTCTGGGCTTTCTATACTGTTCCATTGATCTATATTTCTGTTTTTGTGCCAGCACCATACTGTCTTGATTACTGGAGCCTTTTAGTATAATCTGAAGTCTGGGGGCCTAATTCCTACAGCTCCGTTTCTCTTTCACAAGATTGCTTTGGCTCTTTGGGGTCTTTTGTATTTCCATACAAACTGTGAAATATTTTGTACTAGTTCTGTGAAAAATGTCATTGGTGGTATGATAGGGATTTTATTGAATGTGTAGATTGCATTGTGTAGTATAGTCATTTTCACAGTGTTGATTATTACAATTCAAGAACATGGGATATCTCACCATCTGTATCATGTTGAATTTCTTTCATTAGTGTCTTATACTTTTCTGCATACAGGTCTTTTATCTCCTTAGATAGGTTTATTCCTAGGTATTTTATTCTTTTTGTTGCAATGGTAAATGGAAGTGTTACCTTAATTTCTCTTTCAGATTTTTCCTCATTAGTATATAGGAATGCCAGAGATTTTTGTGCATTAATTTTGTATCCTGCTACTTTATCAAATTCATTGATTAGTTCTAGTAGATTTCTGGTAGCACCTTTAGGATTCTCTATGTATAGTATCATGACATATGCAACAGTGACAGTTTTACCTCTTCTTTTCTGATTTGGATTCCTTTCATTTCTTTTTCTTCTCTGATGGCTGTGGCTAAAACTTCCACAACTATGTTGAATAATATTGGTGAGAATGGACAACATTGTCTTGTTCCTGACCTTAGTGGAAATTGTTTCAACTCTTCACCATTGAAAACAATGTTGGCTGTGGATTTGTCATATATGACCTTTATTATGTTGAGGTAGGTTCCCTCTATGCCTACTTTTGGAGGGTTTTTTTTTTTTTTATCATAAATGGGTGTTGAAATTTGTCAAAAACTTTTTCTGCATGTATTGAGATGATCATATGTTTTTTCCTACAGTTTGTTAATATGGTGTATCACATTGATTTATTTGCACATATTGAAGAATCCTTGCATTCCTGGGATAAACCCCACTTGATCATGGTGTATGATCCCTTTAATGGGCTGTTGGATTCTGCTTGCTAGTATTTTGTTGAGGATTTTTGCATCTACGTTCATCAGTGATATTGGCCTGTAGTTTTATTTCTTTGTGACATCATTTTCTGGTTTTTGTATCAAGGTGATGATGCCCTCATAGAATAAGTTTGGGAGTGTTCCTCCCTCTGCTATATTTTGGAAGAGTTTGAGAAGGATAGGTGTTAGCTCCTTTCTAAATGTTTGATTCACCTGTGACTTCACCTGTGAAGCCATCTGGTCCTGTACTTTTGTTTGTTGGAAAATTTTTAATCACAGTTTCAATTTCGTCACTTATGACTACTCTGTTTATATTTTCTATTTCTTCCTGGTTCAGTCTTGGAAGGTTGTGCTTTTTAAGAATTTCTCCATTCCTTCCAGGTTGTCCATTTTATTGGCATAGAGTTGCTTGTAGTAATCTCTCATGATCCTTTGTATTTCTGCAGTGTCAGTTGTTACTTCTCCTTTTTCATTTCTAATTCTATTGATCTGGGCCTTCTCCCTTTTTTTTCTTGATGAGTGTGGCTAATGGTTTATCATTTTTTTTTATCTTCTCAAAAACCAGCTTTTAGTTTTATTGATCTTTGCTGTTTCTTTCTTCATTTATTTCTGATCTTATCTATGAGTTCTTTCCTTCTGCTAACCTTGGAGTTTTTAGTTCTTTCTCAAATTGCTTTAGGTGTAAGTTTAGGTTGTTTATTTGAGATGTTTCTTTTTTCTTGAGGTAGGATTGTATTGCTATACACTTCCCTCTTAAAACTGCTTTTGTTGCATCCCATAAGTTTTGGGTCATTGTGTTTTCATTGTCATTTGTTTCTAGGTATTTTTTGATTTCCTCTTTGATTTCTTCAGTGATCTCTTGGGTATTAAGTAGTGTATTATTTAGCCTCCATGTGTTTGTATTTTTTACAGATTTTTTCCTGTAACTGATATCTAATCTCATAGCACTGTGGTTGGAAAAGATACTTGATACTATTTCAATTTTCTTAAATTTACCAAGGCTTGATTTGTGACCCAAGATATGATCTATCCTGGAGCATGTTCCATGAGCATTTGAGAAGAAAGTGTATTCTACTGTTTTTGGATGGAATGTCCTATAAATATCTATTAAGTCCATCTTGTTTAATGTGTCATTTAAAGCTTGTGTTTCCATATTCTTTTTCATTTTAGATGATTTTTTTGTCATTTATTTATTTTTATTTCTGTCTGTGTTGTGTCTTTGTTGTTGCACGGGAGCTTTCTCTAGTTGCAGCAAGTGGGGGCTGCTCTTCATTGGTCCTTTGGTGAAAGTGGAGTGTTAAAGTCCCCTACTATGATTGTGTTACTGTCAATTTCCCCTTTAATGGTTTTTAGCATTTGCCTTATTTATTGAGGTGCTCCTATGTTGGGTGCACAAATATTTACAATGTTATATCTTCTTCTTGGATCGATCCCTTCATCATTATGTACTGTCCTTCTTTGTCTCTTGTAATAGTCTTTATTTTAAAGTCTATTTTGTCTGATATGAGAATTGCTACTCCAGCTTTCTTTTGATTTCCATTTGCATTGAATACCTTTTTCCATCCCTTCACTTTCACTCTGTATGTGTCAGTAGGTCTGAATGGGTCTCTTGTAGACAGCATATATACAGGTCTTATTTTTGTATCCATTCAGCCAGTATCTGTCTTTCGGTTGGAGCATTTATTCCACTTCAATTAAGGTAGCTGTCACTATGTCTGTTCTGATCACCATTTTCTTAAATGTTTTGGGTTTGTTATTGTAGGTCTTTTCCTTCTCTTGTGTTTCCCACTTAGAGAAGTTCCTTTAGCATTTGTTGTATAGCTGGTTTGGTGGTGCTGAATTCTCATAGCGTTTGCTTGTCTGTAAAGATTTTAATTTCTCCATCGAATCTGAATGAGGTCCTTGCTCGGTAGAGTAATCTTGGTTGTAGGTTTTTCCCTTTCATCACTTTAAATATGTCCTGCCACTCCCTTCTTGCTTGCAGAGTTTCTGCTAAAAGATCAGCTGTTAACTTTATGGGTATTCCCTTGTATTTTATTTGTTGCTTTTCCCTTGCTGCTTTTAATCTTTTTTCTTTGTATTTAATTTTTGACAGTTTGATTAATATGTGTCCTGGCATGTTTCTCCTTGGATTTATCCTGTATGGGACTCTCTGTGCTTCCTGAACTTCAATGACTATTTCCTTTTCCATATTAGGGAAGTTTTCAACTATAATCTCTTCAAATATTTTCTCAGTCCCTTTCTTTTTCTCTTCTTCTTCTGGGACCCATATAATTAAAATGTTGGTGTGTTTAATGTTGTCCCAGAGGTCGCTGATACTGTCCTAGGTTCTTTTCATTGTTTTTTCTTTATTCTGCTCTGCAGTAGTTATTTCCACTATTTTATCTTCAAGGTCACTTATCCATTCTTCTGCCTCAGTTATTCTGCTATTGATTCCTTCTAAATAATTTTTAATTTCATATATTGTGTTGTTCATCTCTGTTTGTTTGCTCTTTATTTCTTCTAGGTGCTTGTTAAATGTTTCTTGTTTTTTCTCCATTCTATTTCCAAGATTTTGGATCATCTTTGCTATCATTATTCTTAATTCTTTTTCAGGTAGACTGCCTATTTCCTCTTCATTTGTTTGGTCTAGTGGGTTTTTACCTTGCTCCTTCATCTACTGTGTGATTCTCTGTCTTCCTATTTTGTTTAACTTACTGTGTTTGGGATCTCCTTTTTGCAGCCTGCAGGTTTGTAGTTCCCATTATTTTTGGTGTCTGCCCCAGTAGGTAAGGTTTGTTCAGTGGGTTGTGTAGGCTTCTTGATGAAGGGGACTAGTGCCTGTGTTCTGGTGGATGAGGCTGGATCTTGTCTTTCTGGTGGGCAGGAACACTTCTGTTGGTGTGATTTGGGGTGTCTGTGAACTTATTATGATTTTAGGCAGCCTCTGTGCTAATGAGTGGAGTTGTGTTCCTGTCTTGCTAGTTTAGGGTATGGGGTGTCCAGCACTGTAGCTTGCTGGTCGTTGAGTGGAATTGGGTCTTAGCATTGAGATGGAGATCTCGGGGAGAGCTTTTGATGTTTGATATTACATGGAGCTGGGAAGTCTCTGGTGGACCAAAGCCCTGAACTTGGCTCTCTCACCTCAGAGGCACAAGCCTGACCCACAGCTGGAGGACCAGTACCCTGTCAACCACATTGCTGAGAAGAAAAAGGAGAAAAAGAAAGAAAGAAGAAAAAAATTAAAAGTTATTAAAATAAAAAATGTTAAAAAATATTAAAAATTCTTAAAAATTTTAAAGTAATTTTAAAAAAAAGAAGAAAGCAACCAAACAAAAAAACAAATCCACCAAAGATAACAAGCACTATAAACTATACTAAAATAAAAAAGGACAGACAGAACCAAGGACAAATGTTTAAAGCAAACCTATACAGATAGTATCACACACAAAAAAATACACATACACATTCACAAAAAGATAAAAAGGAAAATTATATATATATATATATATATATATATATATATATTAAAAAGAAAGGAAGAGAGCAACCAAATCAATAAAAAAAATCTACCAATGATAATAAATTCTAAATACTAAAGTAAGATGAACATACCAGAAACAAATTAGATGCAGGAAACAAACCCCAAGTCTGCAATTGCTTCCAAAGTCCACCACCTAAATTTTGGGATGATTCATTGTCTTTTCAGGTATTCCAGAGATGCAGGGTACATCAAGTTGATTGTGGAGATTTAATCGGTTGCTCCTGAGGCTTCTGGGAGAGATTTCTCTTTCTCTTCTTTTTTCGCACAGCTCCTGGGGCTCAGCTTTGGATGTGGACCCGCCTCTGCATGTAGGTCTCCTGAGGGCATCTGTTCCTTGCTCAGACAGGACAGGGTTAAAGGAGCATCTGATTAAGGAGCTCTGGATCACTCAGGCCGGGGGGAGGGAGCATACGCAATGTGGGGTGAGCCTGCGGTGGCAGAGACCGGCAGGACGTTGCACCAGCCTGATGTGTGCTGTGTGTTCTCCTGGGGATGTTGTCCCTGGATTTCGGGACCCTGGCAGTGGCAGGCTGCACAGGCTCCCAGGAGGGGAGGTGTGGATAGTGACCTGTGCTTGCACAAAGGCTTCTTGGTGGCTGTAGCAGCAGCTTTAGCATCTCATGCCCGTCTTCGTAGTCCGCGCTGATAGCTGTGGTTCACGCCAGTCTCTGGAGCTCATTTCAACGGTGCTCTGAATCTGCTCTCCTCAAGCAGCCCGAAATAATGGTCCCTTGTCTCTTAGGCAGTTCTAGACTTTTTTCCTGTACTCCCTCCCAGCTACCTGTGTTGCACTAGTCCCCTTCAGGCTGTGTTCACACAGCTAACCCCCATCTTCTCCCTGGGATCTGACATCTGAAGCCCGAGCTTCAGCTCCCATCCCCCATCTGCCCCCCGTGGGTGAGCAGACAAGCCTCTCAGGCTGGTGAGTGCTGGTCAGCACCCATCCTCTGTGCTGGAATCTACCTGCTTTGCCCTCTGCACTCCTGTTGCTGTGCTCTCCTCCATGGCTCCAAAGCTTCCCCCCACCACCCCCATCTCTGCCAGTGAAGGGTCTTCCTAGTGTGTGGAAACTTTTCCTCCTTCACAGCTCTCTCCCAGAGGTGCAGGTCCCATCCCTATTCTTTTGCCTCTGTTTTTTCTTTTTTCTTTTGCCCTACCCAGGTACATGGGGTGTCTCTTGCCTTTGGGGAAGTCTGAGGTCTTCTGCCAGCATTCAGTAGGTGTTCTGTAGGAGTTGTTCCACGTGAAGATGTATTTCTGATGTATTTGTGGGGAGGAAGTTGATCTCCACATCTTACTCCTCCGTCATCTTGAAGGTCTTTCCCCAACTACTTCTTTATGTGCTTTAAAAAAGTAACTTCTCTCTTTTTGATAACAACTCTGTGGTACTTATCATTATTATTTCTACTTTATGATAAAGAAACTGAAGCAAGATCAGTTAGGTAACATGCTGAAGTTTATAGGGCAAATAATTTCCAGAGCCACTGTTTTGCTCTTCATTTGGTGTTGACCAAGACTGGAATTGAAATCTATTCAGTTTTCAGAGAGACACTGAGAAAGTCTAGGGGATTTATGATACTAGCTGCTGTGGTCAACATCAAATTCTTAAGAGTCAAGGTAGTAACTAGCTCTAGGATTTATTCTAGAATTTTATGAGAAGCCTGATTACACTAGATTCAGAAAAGTTGCTACTTGAGTTATTATAGCAGCTCAGTATGCGAGGTGCAGTAGAGAAAGGAGTGAGACAGTCTCCACAATCACTTCAAATAATCCATAACTGAATGTGGAAACTGTAGGATGTTTCTGAGCTTGAGAAAATTCAGATACATTCTTCAACACCTGACTCTGTTATAGTTTTGTCAACCATGAAAGCACAGTAACTTCTTAAAATAGGCTCTAAGGGAGCATTCCTAGATTTTGCATCTGTGTCAAAATTCCAAGCTCATATCTAGTCTCCTAAGGACTTTAGAAAGTTCAATTAAATTGAGATTTTTACAATTCTACTCTGTGATAAGCAGAATCTCTGGATGAAGACAAAATTTGAAACAGCTCCTTCTAAAACACACATGCACACATATATACTCACATCATATATATGATGTGGTCCCTTCATTAACAGAATTTATAATTTGTTTGGAAGCTAAAAATAAACCTATTGAGTAATTATTAGATCAACACAATGTGTGACTACAAAAAAATTTTTTTTTTAGTTTTTGTTTTTTGTTGAAGTATTGTTGATATACAATGTTGTGTTAGTTTCTGGTGTACAGCAAAGTGATTCAGTTACATATATAGAAAGAGGTGGGGGAGGGATAATTTAGGAGTTTGGGATTAGCAGATACAAACTACTACATATAAAATAGATAAACTACAGCAGTAATTTTGAAGGTATTAATATTTATTTATTTACCTGTTGCCCCAACTCTTTCTTCAAGTAAACTCTTACTTAGAAACTAAACATGTCAAACATATAAAACACAGGTCACGTGGTTGCAGCACATGTGGAGAAGCAAGGTTCTCTCATGTGAGCAATTCCATCCTTTAACAAAGCTTCTGAGAACCTTAGTAGGGCCATGGATGGAACAGAGAATGAAAACCTCTGATAGAGTTTCAGTTCAAGGACTATAAATAACAGAAAGATCATCTGGTATAATATATGCCAGGCAAACTCCACAGTGGAGAGTTTCAAGTAGAACTACAAAATAAATGAAGAATTTAGGTATATTTATGTATTCACATAGTTTTATATTCAGATTAAATGGTTGAGATCCTCAACACAAAGTATTCAATCTGGTGATTATTTACAATTTCCAAGCTCAAGGCAAACGTGTCAAATCTGTCTTTCAAAATTTACATTTTGCAAATTAATTCATTCTGTTCTGCTCAAGAAAACTTAGTAAAGGTACTTAAAGGGTAATAACTTTAAACAAATAAAAATATTTTCTTTGTGTGCTTCTTCTGAAAAATAATTATGCGCATTTCTCATGAAGAAAAAGGTAAAAAAAAAAAACAATGAGGAGTAAAACTGTACTGGTATTTTCCATCTTTAAGATAAAAGCACTGTATGTACAGTATATTTAATAATATGACATGGTTTAAATTGAAAGAAAGCTGGTGAAAATAGCTCAAATTATTATCGTGAACTAAAATCATTTAATATAATTAAGGTGGAATAGGAAAATTTAATCTTTGCAATTTGGCATATTCCTTCTAATAGTAAAACAACTTTGTTTATAACAAAGATGTTACTCATTTATTTCCAGAGTACATCTTAGAACAACTGCATGGGAAAAAAATAAAAGCATAATGCTAGAAAGAAATGAAATAAAAACTCTTACATCCTTATAAAAGTTATAGTATTTTTAAAAGAAAAAAGGTAAGTATTATATATCTAACTTAGATTGCATTCATTTTATTATTAATGCTTCTGAACATGGAAGTAGCTATTATTGAGAATTTACAAAGATCCATTCATTCTACTGCGTCTGGTGCTAAACTTGGTTTAGAGATATCATTGCTTTAATTTAATATTTCAATCAACATTTTAAAAAAAACTGAGCCTTAGGGAGATTAAGGAATTTGTCCTAATTTATAAAATCAAAAACTGGCAAAGGTGACATTACAAATTCAGGACTCTCTGGTTTTAAATCTTGTGCTCTTAAACAATACATAGTTCTATATCCTGAACCCTTAAAGAGCAATCTTAGCAAACGTCTTGAAACTAGTAATTTCCACAGAATACGATTAGTAAATAACTTCTTCATAGTGTTCATGTATTAACTGCAATTAAAGAATGAGTCTTAAAAGTGACTAAAAACAAAATGGACATAACTCTACATCAGTCTGAATGTTTCTTCCAAATGGGTATATACAAAGTGAAATGGAATAGAGTGAGTAGAATACTTTAACCCAAGCTTGCAATTTATGAATTGATTAAAGATTTATGGTACTTGTTACCTATACTTATGTAAATAGTTATACAAATATTTTCTTCTACCTGATTAACATATCTGTGTAGTAATTATTTTATATTATGTAGAATTTATCTTTTCTTTGCCATCCCTTTTATCTTTTAATTCTCATCACAACTCCATGAATAGTCCATTATTATTCTCAATTTAAAGATATTCCAGAGAAGTCAGTTAATTTGACCAACAATAACCAAAAGCAGCACTAGGAAGCAAACTGAGCTTCCTATGTCCTTCTTCACAGCTGGGTGGCCTGTTGTATTGATTCAAGCAGTGTAAATCTGGAAGAAAGATCTTGGTTCTTGTCTTCTTTGAAGAAAGAATTAAGCAAAGAGACCAAGATTGTGAAAAAGGTAAAAGCATTTATTAGAAGCAAATATGTGTGGAAGAAGCAAAATAGGTGTGGAAAAAACAAAATGTGTAGAAAAAGCAAAGTACCAGTGGAAAAAAAAAGCAAAATATGTGTTGAGGAGCACACAGGCAAGTGTGGAGTGAGTTGTGTGCAATAGGGGCAGGTTAAGTTGTTTATATAGGGGCACTTTTCTGGGTTTTTTTCTGGCCAATCATCTCCATATTTGGTCCTGGTGTGGTGCACATCCTTCAGCCAGTATGGATTCCAGCTGGTGTCTTCTCCCTCCTTTTGTTCTTCCCCTCGACTGAGGGCTTTCTCAACACATGTGTTGGGCCAGGAAATCCACAAGAATACACCCAATCAGGGTGGAATGCTCTGCTGATATCCCATCTCAAAGTGTCAGCAGGAGACCAACTGCAGGTTCTCAGCCCACAGACACCAGTTACAGATGCTCAGCCGGGGAACTATGTACTACCTCAGTACCTTTCTAGATCTAATAAAATGTGCACAGTTTAACAATAAGTTCATGTGCGTGTTATCACCATTTTTATTTAAAAGTTATGTTTATACATAAAAATAAATTATACTCTTTTGATAAAACATTAGTATTACTTAGAGTCAATTGCCTCTCCATTTAAGTGAGTAATTTCAGTATTTCAGTAGGGGAAAAGATAATAACCAAATGTTTTCATTTTGCCCAAAAAAGTAAATATTTGACTTTAGGATTTCTCATACAGTAGTAATTCATCTTAATTTTGTGTATACACTTAGTAATATTAAGAAATTTTTACAGTAATAATTACAGGCAATGTTACTAATGCAATGTCTATGTGGAAAGTATTTATTAATATTTATACTTATGTAGGGAAACCTTCATATTGTTATTTACTTGAGAAAGTACTGTTATGACTCAACCACAAAAATTCAAAGTTTGTCCATACATAATGAAACTGCCACTTACTATACAGTCCACCTGTCCCTAGGCTACAATTCATATTAATCATAGTAAAAAAAAAAAAAAGAAAAACTAAATATTTGAGACATGTATCTGTTATATAATAAGACACCTCCATAATTCAGTAATTTAAAGAAGAACAGAAGTTGATTTCTCTTTCATATTTAGTCCTTTCAGTATTCAAATGTGTAGTAACTCTACTCCTGGAAATCATTTAAAGTCACCAGTTGGAGTTGTTCCAAGTGTAGCTGTATTTCTGGTGTATCCGTGGGGAGGAAGGTGATCTCCACGTCTTACTCTTCTGCCATCTTACCCGCCAGATTTTTGTTTTTAATAGAAGATGTGTGTTGGATAATTACCTATGTCTTCCCCCATGATTTCCCCCTGTGCCATGATCCACTCTTTTTTGCTCCAACATTTTGAAATGCTGAAGGAATTATTCTTTCAAGTGGTTGCATTTATGGCCATATCCCTGCCAGGCTCTGTATTCCAAAGGGCAGGGAGGGAAAAGAGCCTGACTGCACATGTACCTGATGTTTGAACCTAGATAAAAAAAACAGTAGATAACATATCTGCTCACATTATGTGGATAAGAAATTAGCCATATGACTATACCTATCTGCAAGGTACATGCTGCCAGCTATAAATCTATTACCTTAAAAAAATTATAAATTGATTTGGTGCATACAAATACTAGTCTGCCATGGTCCTCTTTGGCCACTCAAATCTCCATGTTCATTCCTTCCACATGTAGACACAAGCACTCCCTCTCCAGGGGAGACAACTCCACAATAAAGCCAGATAATACCTCTGAATAAGATTTGGGAATTGGGAGCAAAGTACTGTATTCCCCATCAATTTCAGATAAAGCTTCTTATGGACTAGTGACTTTCAAAATAAATACATGTTATCTAATTCCCCCCTCCCCAACATGTGTATGCACACCTAATAAACACAAATACAGCAATAGGAAAAGATAGTCATAATAAATCTTCCATTCAAAAATGGAAATCATTAGAAACACTAAGTAGTCACTGGCTCTTTTTTGTCCCAAACTTTATTGATAGGTAATAACAAATAACATTGTATAATTTTAAGATGTACAGTAAGATAATTTGATAATGTATATATTGTGAAATGATTACCACGGTAAGGTCAGTTAACATATCCATCACCTCACATAATTACTTTTTTGTGTGTCTGTGGTAAGAATATTTAAGATCTACTCTCCAAGCAAGTTTCAAGTATACAATAGTCACCATGCTGTATATTAGATCCTCAGAAATTATTCATCTTATGATTGAAAGTTTGTATTCTTTGACCAACATCTCCCCATTTCTCCCTACCCACCCCCTAGCCCCTGGTAACCACCATTCTACTTTGTTTATATGAGTTCCAATTTTTTTTAGATTCCACAAAAACTACAATAGATACACATACAAAAAAGAAAAAGCAATCCAAACACAACACTAAAGATAGTCATGAAATCACAAGAGAACAAAAGAGTAAGGGAAGAAAAAATACCAACAAAAACAAAACCGAAACAATTAAGAAAATGTCAGTAAGAACATACATATCGATAATTACCTTAAATGTAACTGGATTAAATGCTCCAACCAAAAGACATAGACTGGCTGAATGGATAAAAAAATAAAACTCGTATATATGCTATCTATAAGACACCTACTTCAGATCTAGGGACACATACAGACTGAAAGTAAGGAGATGGAAAATGTTATTCCATGCAAATGGAAATCAAAAGTAAGCTGGAGTAGCAATACTCATGTCAGACAAAATAGATTTAAAAAAAAAACTGTTACAAGAGACAAGGAAGAAGGACACTACATAATGATCAAGGGATCAATTTAAGAAGAAGATATAACAGTTGTAAATATATATGCACCCAACATAGGAACACATAAATATATAAGGCAAATGCTAACAACCATGAAAGGGGAAATTGACAAGCTATAGGAGAGAATTCATTTCCTAGCCTTTTCCAACTAGAGGTTACGTACATTCCTTGGCTCATGGTTCTTTCCTCCATCTTCAAAATCAGCAGCACAGAATCTTCAGAATTCTCTGTTTCTGCATAAGGACACTATGGCCCTTATAAGTGAAAGTGTCAGGGAGTAGTCATTGGCTCTTAAGAATGGTAGAATCCTGAGGGGTTAAAATTCCAATGATACATCCCCTGACCTGACATGGAAAAGTTTCCTTAACTCTAGGAGGAACTACCTTCACTGTTTCAAGAAGGAGTGAAAATATGCCAGTGTGTCTACAACCTTGAAATTAAGGACAAGGGAAAGAATAGATAAGCATGGAGGTGTGGAGTGTCCAACTATAAAGAAATAATTAAGGTAACCATATAATTTGCCATCCAACAGGAACACATTTGAGAGTGAAAGGTGATACTAAAAGTAATTAACGTCCCTTAATTGATCTACTAGGAGCATAAGCCAAGTTTTTCTAGGCAAATTGCTGTCCATGTTTATTCTCCTTGAAACTAAATAAAATTGTACCTATGGGAGAAGTACTGCCTAGTGGGAGCTGTGGTCATAATTAGATACCTCCTTCCTTGGAGGGAGGTGGATTATGAATGTAGGGAATACATACTTGGGTATCCAGGCCTCTTTTTCAGTCCTCTTGCTACTGCCTTCTATTTCAACTTTGGTGTGGAAATCTGTATAGATCAGCCTTCCAGAACACAGCTGGAGAAAGGAAAAGAGTGGATCATGGCACAGGGGGAAATCATGGGGGAAGACATAGGTAATTATCCAACACACATCTTCTATTAAAAACAAAAATCTGGCGGGTAAGATGGCAGAAGAGTAAGACGTGGAGATCACCTTCCTCCCCACGGATACACCAGAAATACAGCTACACTTGGAACAACTCCTATAGAACACCTACTGAACGCTGGCAGAAGACCCCAGACCTCCCAAAAGGCAAGAAACTTCCCACATACCTGGGTAGGGCAAAGCGGAGAGATTCCCGCACAGAGGATCGGTGCCGAGCAGTACTCAACAGCCCGAGAGGCTTGTCTGCTCGCCCGCCGGGGTGGGCGGTGCTGGAAGCTGAGGCTCGGGCTTCGGTCAGAGCGCAGGGAGAGGACTGGGGCTGGCGGCGAGAACTCAGCCTGAAGGGAGCTAATGTGCCACAGCTAGCTGGGAGGGAGTCCAGGAAAACTCTGGAGCTGCCGAAGAGGCAAGAAACTATTGGTTTCCTGGTGTGCGAGGAGAGGGGATTAAGAGCGCTGCTTAAAGGAGCTCCACAGAGGGACGCGGGTCGCGGCTGAAAGCACGGAGCCCGGTAATGGGCGTGGGACGCTGGGGTTGCTGCTGCCACCGCCAAGAAGCCTGTGTGCGAGTGCAGGTCACTGTCTATACCGCCCTTCTGGGAGCCTGTGCAGCCTGCCACTGCCGGGGTCCCGGGATCCAGGGGCGGCTTCCCTGGGAGGACGCACGGCACGCCTCGGGCTGGTGCAATGTCACGCCAGTCTCTGCCGCTACAGGCTCGCCCTGCACTCTGTGCGCCTCCCTCCCACCTGGCCTGAGTGAGCCAGAGTCCCTGAAGAGGCTGCTCCTTTAACCCTGTCCTGTCTGAGTGAAGAACAGACGCCCTCCAGCGACCTACATGCAGAGGCGGGGCCAAATCCAAAGCTGAGACCCAGGAGCTGTGAGAACAAAGAAGAGAAAGGGAAACCTCTCCCAGCAGCCTCAGAAGCAGCAGATTAAAGCTCCACAATCAACTTGATGTACCCTGCATCTGTGGAATACAAGAATAGACAACAAATCATCCCAACTTGAGGAGCCAGGAGTAAGTGCTGTGCCTCTGAGGTGGGAGAGCCAACTTCAGGACACTGGTCCACAAGAGACCTCCCAGCTCCACATAATATCAAACGGCGAAAATCTTCCAGAGATCTCCATCTTAACACCACCACCCAGCTTCAATCAACCACCAGCAAGCTAGAGTGCTGGACACCCTATGCCAAACAACTAGCAAGACAGGAACACAATGCCACCCATTAGCAGAGAGGTGGCCTAAAATTATAAAAAGTCCACAGACACCCCAAAACACACCAGCAGACGTGGACCTGCCCACCAGAAAGACAAGATCCAGCCTCATCCACCAGAACACAGGCACTAGTCCCTCCACCAGGAAGCCTACACAACCCACTAAACCAACCTTAGCCACTGGGGACAGACACCAAAAACAACGGGAACTACGAACCTGCAGCCTGCAAAAAGGACACCCCAAACACAGTAACATAAGCAAAATGAGAAGACAGAAAACCACACAGCAGGAGAAGGAGCAAGATAAAAACCCACCAGACCTAACAAATGAAGAGGTAATAGGAAGTCTCCCTGAAAAAGAATTCAGAATAATGATGGTAAAGATGATCCAAGATTCTATTTCCAAGATCCAACATCTTGGAAATAGAATAGACAAAATGAAAGAAACAGTTAACAAGGACCTAGAAGAACTAAAGATGAATCAAGAAATGATTAAAAACACAATAAATGAAATGAAAAATACTCTAGATGGGATAACTAGCAGAATAACAGAGGCAGAAGAATGGATAAGTGACATGCAAGATAAAATAGTGGAAATAACTACTGCAGAGCAGAAGAAAGAAAAAAGAATGAAAAGAACTGAGGACAGTCTCAGAGACCTCTGGGACAACATTAAACACACCAACATTCGAATTACAGGGGTTCCAGAAGAAGAAGAGAAAAAGAAAGGGACTGAGAAAATATTTGAAGAGATTATAGTTGAAAACTTCCCTAATATGGGAAAGGAAATAGTTCATCAAGTCCAGGAGGCACAGAGAGTCCCATACAGAATAAATCCAAGGAGAAATATGCCAAGACACATATTAATCAAACGGTCAAAAATTAAACACAAAGAAATCATATTAAAAGCAGCAAGGCAAAAACAACAAATAACACACAAGGGAATCCCCATCAGTATAACAGCTGATCTCTCAGTGGAAACTCCACAAGCCAGAAGGGAGTGGCATGACATAATTAAAGTGATGAAGGAGAAAAACCTACAACCAAGATTACTCTACCCAGCAAGGATCTCATTCAGATTTGATGGAGAAATTAAAATATTTACAGACAAGCAAAAGCTGAGAGAGTTCAGCACCACCAAACCAGCTTTACAACAAATGCTAAAGGAACTTCTCTAGGCAAGAAACACAACAGAAGGAAAAGACCTACAATAACAAATCCAAAACAATTAAGAAAATGGGAATAGGAACATACATATCGATAATTACCTTAAATGTAAATGGACTAAATGCTCCCACCAAAAGACACAGATTGGCTGAATGGGTACAAAAACAAGACCCATATATATGTTGTCTACAAGAGACCCACTTCAGACTTAGAGACACATACAGACTGAAAGTAAGGGGATGGAAAAAGATATTCCATGCAAATGGAAACCAAAAGAAAGCTGGAGTAGCAATTCTCATATCAGACAAAATAGACTTTAAAATAAAGACTACTAGAAGAGACAAAGAAGGACACTACATAATGATCAAGGGATCAATCCAAGAAGAAGATATAACAATTGTAAATATTTATGCACCCAACATAGGAGCACCTCAATACATAAGGCAAATACTAACGGCCATAAAAGGAGAAATCGACAGTAACGCAATCATAGTAGGGGACTTTAACACCCTACTTTCACCAATGGACAGATCATCCAAAATGAAAATAAAAAAGAAAACACAAGCTTTAAATGATACATTAAACAACATGGACTTAACTGATATTTATAGGACATTCCAGCCAAAAACAACAGAATACACATTTTTCTCAAGTGCTCATGGAACATTCTCCAGGATAGATCATATCTTGGGTCACAAATCAAGCACAAATCTTAAATTGGTAAATTTAAGAAAATTGAAATTGTATCAAGTATCTTTTCCGACCACAATGATATGAGACTAGATATCAATTACAGGAAAAGAGCTGTAAAAAATACAAACACATGGAACCTAAACAATACACTACTTAATAACGAAGGGATCACTGAAGAAATCAAAGAGGAACTTAAAAAAATACCTAGAAACAAATGACAATGGAGAGACGACAACCCAAAACCTGTTGGATGCAGCAAAAGCAGTTCTAAGAGGGAAGTTTATAGCAATACAATCCCACCTTAAGAAACAGGAAACATCTCGAATAAACAAACTAACCTTGCACCTAAAGCAATTAGAGAAAGAAGAACAAAAACATCCCAAAGTTAGCAGAAGGAAAGAAATCATAAAAATCAGATCAGAAATAAATGAAAAAGAAATGAAGGAAACGATAGCAAAGATCAATAAAACTGAAAGCTGGTTCTTTGAGAAGATAAACAAAACTGATAAACCATTAGCCAGACTCATCAAGAAAAAAAGGGAGAAGACTCAAATCAATAGAATTAGAAATGAAAAAGGAGAAGTAACAACTGACATTCCAGAAATTCAAAAGATCATGAGAGATTACTACAAGCAACTCTATTCCAATAAAATGGACAACCTGGAAGAAATGGACAAATTCTTAGAAATGCACAACCTGCCAAGACTGAATCAGGAAGAAATAGAAAATATGAACAGACCAATCACAACCACTGAAATTGAAACTGTGATTAAAAATCTTCCAACAAACAAAAGCCCAGGACCAGATGGCTTCACAGGCGAATTCTATCAAGCATTTAGAGAAGAGCTAACACCTATCCTTCTCAAACTCTTCCAAAATATAGCAGAGGGAGAAACACTCCCAAACTCATTCTACGAGGCCACCATCACCGTGATACCAAAACCAGACAAGGATGTCACAAAGAAAGAAAACTACAGGCCAATATCACTGATGAACATAGATGCAAAAATCCTCAACAAAATACTAGCAAACAGAATCCAACAGCACATTAAAAGGATCATACACCATGATCAAGTGGGGTTTATTCCGGGAATGCAAGGATCCTTCAACATACGCAAATCAATCAACGTGATACACCATATTAACAAATTGAAGGAGAAAAACCATATGACCATCTCAATAGATGCAGAGAAAGCTTTCGACAAAATTCAACACCCATTTATGATAAAAACGCTGCAGAAAGTAGGCATAGAGGGAACTTTCCTCAACATAATAAAGGCCATATATGACCAACCCACAGCGAGCATTGTCCTCAAGGGTGAAAAACTGAAACCATTTCCACTAAGATCAGGAACAAGACAAGGTTGTCCACTCTCACCACTCTTATTCAACATAGTTTTGGAAGTTTTAGCCACAGCAATCAGAGAAGAAAAGGAAATAAAAGGAATCCAAATTGGAAAAGAAGAAGTAAAGCTGTCACTGTTTGCAGATGACATGATACTATACATAGAGAGTCCTAAAGATGCTACCAGAAATCTAGTAGAGCTAATCAATGAATTTGGTAAAGTAGCAGGATACAAAATTAATGCACAGAAATCTCTGGCATTCCTATATACTAATGATGAAAAATCTGAAAGTGAAATCAAGGAAACACTCCCATTTACCATTGCAACAAAAAGAATAAAATATCTAGGACTAAACCTACCTAAGGAGACAAAAGACCTGTATGCAGAAAATTATAAGACACTGATGAAAGGAATTAAAGATGATACAAATAAATGGAGAGATGTACCATGTTCTTGGATTGGAAGAATCAACATTGTGAAAATGACTCTACTACCCAAAGCAATCTACAGATTCAATGCAATCCCTATCAAACTACCACTGGCATTTTTCACAGAACTAGAACAAAAAATGTCAAAATTTGTATGGAAACACAAACGACCCTGAATAGCCAAAGCAATCTTGAGAACGAAAAATGGAGCTGGAGGAATCAGGCTCCCTGACTTCAGACTATACTACAAAGCTACAGTAATCAAGACAGTATGGTACTGGCACAAAAACAGAAAGATAGATCAATGGAACAGGATAGAAAGCCCAGAGATAAACCCACGCACATATGGTCACCTTATCTTTGATAAAGGAGGCAGGAATGTACAGTGGAGAAAGGACAGTCTCTTCAATAAGTGGTGCTGGGAAAACTGGATAGGGACATGTAAAAGTATGAGATTAGATCACTCCCTAACACCATACACAAAAATAAGCTCAAAATGGATTAAAGACCTAAATGTAAGGCCAGACACTATCAAACTCTTAGAGGAAAACATAGGCAGAACACTCTATGACATAAATCACAGCAAGATCCTTTTTGACCCACCTCCTAGAGAAATGGAAATAAAGACAAAAATAAACACATGGGACCTAATGAAACTTCAAAGCTTTTGCACAGCTAAGGAAACCATAAACAAGACCAAAAGACAACCTTCAGAATGGGAGAAAATATTTGCAAATGAAGCAACTGACAAAGGATTAATCTCCAAAATTTATAAGCAGCTCATGCAGCTCAATAACAAAAAACCAAACAACCCAATCCAAACATGGCAGAAGACCTAAATAGACATTTCTCCACAGAAGATATACAGACTGCCAACAAACACATGAAAGGATGCTCAACGTCTTTACTCATTAGAGAAATGCAAATCAAAACTACAATGAGATATCATCTCACACCAGTCAGAATGGCCATCATCAAAAAATCTAGAAACAATAAATGCTGGAGAGGGTGTGGAAAAAAGGGAACACTCTTGCACTGGTGGTGGGAATGTGAATTGGTACAGCCACTATGGAGAACAGTATGGAGGTTCCTTAAAAAACTACAAATAGAACTACCATATGACCCAGAAATCCCACTACTGGGCATATACCCTGAGAAAACCATAATTCAAAAAGAGTCATGTACCAAAATGTTCATAGCAGCCCTATTTACAATAGCCCGGAGATGGAAACAACCTAAGTGTCCATCATCGGATGAATGGGTAAAGAAGATGTGGCACATATATACAATGGAATATTACTCAGCCATAAAAAGAAATGAAATTGAGCTATTTGTAATGAGGTGGATGGACCTAGAGTCTGTCATACAGAGTGAAGTAAGTCAGAAAGAGAAAGACAAATACTGTATGCTGACACATATATATTGAATTTAAGAAAAAAAAATGTCATGAAGAACATAGGGGTAAGACAGGAATAAAGACACAGACCTACTAGAGAATGGACTTGAGGTTATGGGGAGGGGGAAGGGTAAGCTGTGACAAAGTGAAAGTGCGGCGTGGACATATATACACTACCAAACGTAAGGTAGATAGCTAGTGGGAAGCAGCCGCATAGCACAGGGAGATCAGCTCGGTGCTTTGTGACCGCCTGGAGGGGTGGGATAGGGAGGTTGGGAGGGAGACGCAAAAGGGAGGGGATATGGGAACATATGTATATGTATAACTGATTAAATTTGTTATAAAGCAAAAAAAAAAATCTGTCAATACTTTGTAAGCATGCTCACTTTCATCCACCATGTACTCATTCACCAAAGAAGGAAGCTATATGGCTGTATCCACATATTTTTGAACAGAAAATGAGTTTTCTAGTTCACATCGGTTTCCATTTTCCAAATGGGCCTCTTCATTTACTTTAGGTACTTGCCTACAGGTGACTACCTCAGCACCCATAGACATCTGATATTGTAGGACCAATATTAAAGAAACAAATAAGTCAGTAGAAGAGAGTGGTCAACTTAAAGAGGTAGAGAAAGAATCGGATAGTGTTTATTCAGCACTTTCTAGAAAAGTGTCATTTAACCAGAAAACTCACATACTTGGCATGTATATCCCTAATACAGAGATAGGTGCATTAAATAAATTTAGCCTAAAACAGATAAATTTTTAAATTATGTAACTCTTTGCCGTGTGTGAAATCACCAAACAACTTAGTTCTTATAGGGAGGGTCTGCACTAGTCATATTGATAAAATTGTCTAACCTAGTACTGTCCAATAGAAATATAGTGAGTTTTACATGAGTAATTTTAAATTTTTGGATATCATATTATAAAAAGCAAAAGGAAACAGGTACAATTCATTGTAATTATATATTTTATCCCAATATGTAAACAATTTTATTATGTAATCAATATAAAAGAATTAATGAGATTTTTGTATTTTTTTGCACTAAGTCATTGAAATCCAAAGTGTATTTTTTACTTATAGCATATCTCAATTTGGACTAGCCACATTTCAAGTGTTCAATGGGCATGTGTGGCTAGCGGCTACCATATTGGATAAGGTAGGTGTAGTCTACTTAAACCCTATCTTTTTCACTAGAAATTTTAAATCATGTACCTGAAAAATTTTGCACATTTAGTTTCTCAGAGTTTAACGTAACGTGGATCACAGATAATGTGGAAATTCTTGGTCTGTGAGGCTAACAACCAGATCTTATTACCTAATAACTCCCTCTACAGATCTATCTGAACTACCTGCTGATGTTTGATAAGCTATTTCTGTCTCAAAAGCAATTACTATATCTCATCACTTATAATGTGGGGTAAATTTTCTCTTTGAATGTTCTCTGACGTTATGTTTGACCATTAGTTTGTTTATTTGAATTATTAATCAAACAGAAAACTGCTGACTATTTTCTCCATATCCTATGAAAATTACTCTGAGATCTTATTTCTTTGCCAGAATATATCCTTAAAAATGTTATGGAGTTGTTCCATCTGTTTCTTTGACCATCGTGATTTGTTCTAAAAGTACAAGACAAATGTTTGAGTTTTTCCTGCCATTGGTCAAAAGCATTGCTCAGAGTATTGTTTCACTGCTTTCCTTGTTCAACATTACCATGAAAGGGAAAAGGGTGCCTCTTCTGCACCAGCCTCTGCTTCCTGTCTTGAAATACTTTGCATTATGTCACTGATCTTCAACAAAATCCAGCCTGTTTAAATTAAAGTACTACATGGAATTATCTACATTTTCCTGGTGAATAGCCAGCATTTTACATGCTGAACTGTCATTCATCTTGCATTATTTACCACTTGTATAAATGGACTAGTTTTCAAGATGCCGTTGAAACAAAAACAATAACAGAAAAGTTCTATTAGGAAAAGGGGCCCTCTAGCAATTCTTGCTTCACAGTCCATTACTTCCCCAATCAGTAAACTGTGGAGTTTACTAAAAGTAATTTAAACTAATGGTTTGGTAAAAGGCAATCCAAATAAAGTGCTATTATGGAATAATGCAAACTGCAGTTTTTTCCTGGTCAGTCACTGGAAGAAACTGTGCAGAGATATTGGAAGGAAACCTGTGGACACTTTTCACAGGCCTTTCTCAAACAGGCAGCCTGCTGTCCAGGGTGAGGGAACCAGGTTTCTAGGAAGTGCCTTTGATATATTGTGAGCAATACCACATAGTAGGGATCACCAGATCTGGGGGTCCAAAAGGTTTCATAGATCCCACTTTGGGGACTCAGTAACTTGTTAATAATAATGCAGGTCAACAAATATGTAAGTATGTAAAAATTTGGGCAAATCCAGTGAGATCTAACATTATATTGATAATAAACATGAACCCAGACCACCTGAAATTATAAAACTTAATGGGGAGATAAATATAAATATTATAAGCTGAATTAAAAGCCATTCGAGAAAGCAATGGAATTCCAGAGGAGACATACTATAAACAATAGGTCATATAAGTAGGATCTAACTGAACTTAAGAAATATATTTACATGAATAAATCCAATTTTATGTCCACTTGCTTTTACACTAATATGAAATGGATAGCTTTTATCTTCATGATTTAAACACGATCAGCTACTTAATGCAAAAGGATAAAGCACTTGATGTCATCTAATAATAAAAGTTCCTTTAAGTGGTCCTATTCATGTAATACAAAATATAATTGAATCAAATCAAGTAGCAGGAATAACGTACTCTTATCAGAGGAAATTCAATCATTCCTTTGATGAAAATTTAAA
Source organism: Mesoplodon densirostris (assembly GCF_025265405.1). NCBI lineage: Eukaryota > Metazoa > Chordata > Mammalia > Artiodactyla > Ziphiidae > Mesoplodon > Mesoplodon densirostris. The sequence goes on from NC_082661.1 coordinate 91,325,047, forward strand.
CAATATTATATTATCATTCTGACAGGGCTTTTTTCTATCATAAGCCTGAATCTCTATCAAGTCCATTACCTTTGGCCTGGTAATTAATAGCTTCCACCCGTCAACTGCACCGCCATTTTTTTCTCTCTAGGAGTTCCTTTGGGCAGCCTAGAGTCTCTCACTTAATTAGAACTACTGTTTACAGATGTGGTTGGCTGTAGTGCATTCAGTCTTTTCTTTCTCTTGTGTGTGCACTGTCTTTTTCTTTCTTTTACTTTTCAAAGTTAAGAAAAGTTTTATGCAAGGCATGTGTTGGTGAAGGCAGCACTAAACAACATTTATCTCCCAAGCTTGAGGGGGATTTGTGCACCCTCAGATATAGCTGTCTAGAGCCAGCTACTTATTTCTATTGTTCTCTTTCTAGAGAAGAAAGAAAATTCTTCCTTTTCTACTGTCTAGCTTTTCCAAAGGAGAATCTACATAAAAGGGATTGAAGTCTCTAGAGGCAAAGTTTCATTGATTTAACATGCATCCATCTTTCCTAGGTTCACATAGGAACTCTTCATGGCTGGGAAACAGGTGGGTGTGGACCAGGATCAGGGTGGAAGAAATTTCCATCTTATACTAAATTTAAAATCTTTTTTTTTTAAACTCCTGGGCTTTGGCTTCAAGTCTGCTTCACAGTGCCAGACTTTTTTTTAACATTTATAATAGTGTTTTTATATGATTCGTTCTTCTTCATTCAGATTTTTTTTCACCTGAAATCCAAATTATGGATGGGGTTCTAATTCTTCCTTATGATGCCTTATGAGGTGTGGGTGGACATCTTTTAAATGTTTATGAGATCTATATGTGATGTTTACTTGCTGGATCCACACAGAGTTACTCAAAAAGAGCAAGAGATCTGACTCAGCCAAATTTTATGACATAAAATTTGTAGAAATGGAATTTAGACACAAATGCCTATATTGCTGGCATATCTTTAGTAAAGTATGTTCATCAAAACGTCTGTATATTTCTATCATAATTTAAAATGCTCAGCATTTTTTGTCACGAAAAGGTACTATTTTGGCTTAATAAAGAGATACTATAGTTAGTAATACACTTTTCATGCCTCTTCTCAGCAGTGATGAAATTTACCAGATGGTTAGATTTATAGGGGTGACTGTGGGTAAGTCACTGAGACAATAAATCTCTTAGTGGAAAGCAGGATGATTCTGACTGCAATTGTTAGGTAAAAGTCTGACTCCTTTGAGAATTGTACTGAAAAATACTCTATTAAGGATTTTATATTAACCAGCACCTCAAGTTGAAGGACTGTGGCCTAAAAATTATTGATCTTTGTAAATACACACTCATAATTGTAATATTCTATTTCTGCCTCAAATATGACTAGAATCGATATGAGAACATACACACTGTCACAATTCCCTTAGATGTAATTATCTACTGCCTACACTAGCAACGGTATTATATTGACCAGCAAGCAAGCTGGCTCCTCCTATAACCAGCAGAAAATAGGGTGATGCTCTTTGTCACCAGCCTTACCTCTGAGCAACTATTTTTTGCTCTTGATGTCCTGACAACTCACCTTTGCATTTTTGTTCCTTGAAACCTCGTTACTTTTCTACATTCTTATTCCCAGAGCTTCTGTTTATTACAGACAACTGTTATTACCTAGTACACAGTTTTTCCTTGTTTCCCTAACTCATCCTCACACTGAATGATTTTAATATCCTCTGTGTGCAAACCACTTACTGCTATTGACAGATACTACTGATCTTAACTAATAGCGTAACAAAATTATCTGGGAAGCTTTATGAAAAACAGGTTTGGGTCCAAATCAAGTATACATGGTTTAAAAAAACAAAGTAAAATTTCATCTCTCTCACATATCCCAAATCCATTCCTAAGTCATTTTTGTATGTCCTTCCCGAAATATTTTATGAATATCCTAGGAAGTATTTGCTTTCATTTTCCTAAATTTGGGGTCATATTTTGTTCTTTAGGATTGTTCTGCTCAGTACATTTTTCCCTTTATAATGCTTTCTGTGGGTATCACCACTTTAGATCTGATTTATTATTTTCTAACTGCATATTATTTAAGTATAATATATTTAACCTATCTTCCACTGGTAGAAACTTAAATTGCTCTAAAACTATGCTATTATAAACTGTTACAACAAATGTCTTTTCCTATCTTTACACAATTGTGTTAATATTTTTCTAGTGTAAACTCCTAGAAGTGGAATTTCTGAGTCTAAGAGATTATACAGGTTTATGTTGAACAGATCCTGCCAAATTTCCTGCCAAAGTCCATACAACTGTTTGCGCTCAGTCAGCCATATGACAATGTCACTTGCCCCCTTTCTTGGCCAAAAATAGGCATCATCACACTTTTTAATCTTTTTAAAACTTAGAGGAATAATATACTCTCTAACTGGACTCTCATTTGTAATTCGTTACTTTTGAGTGAGATTGAGAATTTATTTCTCTGCTTATAAGCATTTTTATGATTGAGAATTTATTTCTCTGCTTATAAGCATTTTTATGTACTTTGTTGTAAACTGTTCATATTGATGATTTGACTGTTGAGTTTGTAGTCTTTCTCCTATTTGACTTGTAAAACATTACATAACCACATTAGTGATTTGTCATGTTTTGCCAGTTTCACTTTTCAAAAACTGAATGTATCATTTATTTCTATATGCATCTTTTTCTTTTAATTAAAGTGATAATTTTGAAAACCTTTTGAATAGCTTCTGTATTCTGTGCCATGCATGAAAAGGTCTTAACTTTTCAATAATTTCTTATGTTTTCTTCTGGGCCTCTAGTTTTTTTCACAGTGTTTACACACTTCATGCAACTAGGTTTTATTTTGGCTTAACAGATTAAGTAATTTTTTAGCATTTTACTATGAAAATTTTCAAACACATAGAAAAGACTTAAGAATTTTACAGTGATATACCCATTACCAAGGTTCTACAATCACATTTTAACTATTTTAGGTTCATCACACATCTGTCCATCTATCATTTTGAGACATTTAACATTACCTTGTAAAAGTATAATATTACAGATATTATTGTTTCTAATTTTGCCATCTTATTGTAAGTTGCATTTGATATTTTATCATTGTTGTTCATTTTCTACCTTTTGCTGGAAGCTCTATTTGTTGTGTAAATGTCTGGCTTTAGAAGGTATGCATATTATAGTATCTATTCTTCAAAACTACCAATAATAGGGCCTCCCTGGTGGCGCAGTGGTTAAGAGTCCGCCTGCCGATGCAGGGGATACGGGTTCGTGCCCCGGTCTGGGAGGATCCCATATGCCGCGGAGCGGCTGGGCCCGTGAGCCATGGCCGCTGGGCCTGCGCATCCGGAGCCTGTGCTCCACAACGGGAGAGGCCACAACAGTGAGAGGCCCGCATACCGCAAAAAAGAAAAAAAAAAAAAAACTACCAATAATAGACTTAAAACTTAGGTATCCCAGTGTATCCATTTTAGCTAATAAAAAATAACTTCACTGTGAAAATGGAGAAAATTTGAACACCTATATCTCAACCTACCTCTATTTGTCATTTTTATTCCAAATTTGTCTTTTTCAGTTTTGTAACATTTCCAATCTTTTAAAATAGTTCTCTTCATCGTTTAGTCTTTAATTAGTGGTAGTCACTGCTCACTGCTTAAAAAAAAAAACACTTTACTTCTCCATTCCTGAGTTCTTCATTTTTATTTTTTCCCATTGGCTGAATATTTTTGCCTAATATGCTGTCTAGTTGTTTTAATAGTTATTCCCAGATTAACTTGTTGGGCTATGATCTATTATCTCTTACATGATTGAGAACATAAACACATATCAAATTTCTTTTTCCCAAAACTTTACAGACAGTTGCATTTTCTCCTGTCAGTTATCACTGCTCTGGGAAGTCTGAAGTCCTTATTTCCCTCTGTTGTATGTGCGTTTACATCTTGGATGAAGATTTTGTTGTTTTTGTTGTTGTCTTGAAGTTCATAATATTTATCAAGATACAAATGTGTGAGGAATATTTATTAATGACATTTCCTAGTACAAATTATACATTCTGATCTATAAATTCTATTATTTATCTAAGAAAACAATTTTTTCTATAACAGGTTTTTCTTTCAACTCTGCTGTCTTATCTAGAAATGCAATTATACAGATTAGATCTTTTTAAAGTTTTATGTTTATCATCTTTGTGCTTTAATTCTTGGTTCTTCTCAACTTCATGTAATGTAGCTTCTCCTATACATGCCCCAACTCAATTTTCAATAGAATCTATATTTTCCCTCAAATGCTAACATTACTTTTTGAAATGATTTAATTCTACTACAGACTTTCTCCAGGCTCTGTTCATTCATTTTTTTAATCCTTTTTGGTTAGAGTAATCATCTCTTCTTTTTTAATCATGTCTCATTTTTTGATTTCCTTTAAAATAATTCATATACTTCTTCCTTTGAGATTATGGAGAGGTATTTTTTCTCTGAGAATTTCCAAGGGCAATTTTTCTAATTGAAATACTTCATTATCTTTTGCTATGTTTCAACCTGTCTCTGTTTTTAATTTTTTCATTTTAGTTTTGCATGGACACTACATTTTTCCATTTTAAGTTATTTCTCTTCTCCAAATTGAGATTTTAATAGAGACAGCTAATGCTGAAGAGTAGAGTGGGAGTTAGTTGGGCAGATGGGGATTTGGGAAGCACTTTGCACTCATCATCCCTGTGTCCACCTGCCACACTTCGTCATCCTTGAGAGTTCAGCTTACATTTAGATAGGGCATGATTTGAAGTCAAAGGTCATTCACATTTATCTTATTGTATTACCCAGTTTTAAAATCTCATTAATTATACTTTAAATAAATTGGTCATATTGATAACCTAGCTCTGAACCCACTAAACCTTTGATTCCCGGCTAACACTTTCACCTTTTGGCACATTCCTGGCTCTCCTTCAAACCTGGCTCTGCATAAATCCATCTTGGCCCATTTTTATCTTTATCTCATTGTGACGTCAATTAGAAACTCATGGTAATTATAAATGTCCCTAAGTGAACATGGATACAACAAATTAGGGTGTAGTATAATCAATATAAGAAAAAAGGCTGGCAATAAATATACCAATATGGTGCTAATAATCATCTCTAAATTGAGAGATTAAAGATAATTTTTAATTCTCTTAACATTTATTTAAAAAATACCTTTCTGTGAATTGAGTTTTCCTCCCACATTTTTTTAATAGCCTGAAAATTATTCCATATGAATTTCTATTACTGGAGACAAGGGAATTAGTAGACAAGAATTTCACACTTTTCATATGTTACTGGTACAAACTTTAATTATTTTCTCATTCATGTTGGTTCCTTGGTCAGTTTTGTTGCTTCTTTTAAGAATTTTCCATTTTTTTTTCTTCTTTATTCTTTCTAGGTAAAGGTACTAATACTACATATATTATCCAGTTGGGAATAAATGCCACTTTCTTTCTTTTTGTGTTATTTTAAAATATACTTTAAGATGAGATCTAGTGTTGGTTGTATGAGAGTGGTTTGTAAATAGCACATTCAAGACTATGATTTGTTTAAACCATTCAAAATATTCTTAAAACAAATTAGTATCTTATTTTGTTAAAAGATGTGGTTAATTTGTGCATTTATATAGCTAAAGTCTAACAAGTCTCAGTTAATACTTTGGAAACATTAAACACAGAGTCCCTGGCCAATTTTCTCAGTGGGTTGTATGATATCTTGCTCTGACACTTTATGTGGTGGGTAAGATCATAAACTAAAGTTTTTGCACATGTACCATATTAAAAGTATTTCAGGGGAGAGGTTTACCTACTTAGTCTCCAATTAGAATTTTTCACTAAACTTTAGCAGAAAATAAAAGTTCATAAATTCAGGGTCTTTGACGTTCTGTAATATTTGAACATGGAAATGATCATATGAAGAACCATACCACCCAAGCAGTAACAGTAAAATATAATGTTTTCAAAGAAAATTTGGAATTAAAATGAAAATATGAGGCAAAAATCAAAGGTAAAACTTAACATAGCACCTAAATAATGATAAAAGGTATATAGATTGTTCATCTATTTTAGAGTAAACACTGAAGTTAAGGATAAAAAAAAAGTTTTGTGTAATGAAGTTTCCTGAAGTATTTACTACAGTGTTTCTAGATTTTTGTGTAAACACATCAAGGCCCAAAGGGTTGTGTGTAAAGCTGGGGATTACTTGCAACATGGATTCTAGCTCTTCCCCAAAGCATTTAGAGCTTGTAGTACCCTAAACCTTTTGTTTTGTCATGATTTTCATGAATCTATCTATCTTTAAGCATTGGTTTAAATAAAAATGATCTATGACATTCAGTCCTTTCCATTACTGTGGGTTTTCTGTCTCTTGAATTTTTTCTTTCAAATTCCTTTTATTATCCTTAAGTAATTCTTTCTAAGGGCTATCTCTCCCTTCCACATTCCTCTATCATATACCAGTAATCTACAAGTATACTATAAAATGATAATAATTTAAACACTATTTCAATTTCCTGACAACTAAGAGTATACTGCCTTGACCCTCATAAGCAATATATTGATAAGGTATTAATATCACTTTCGAAGTCATTTTGAAAAATATTGTTAACAAATATTCATCAGCTATTGGGTATGTGCCATATCCCCTACATAACATGTATTTGACCATAAAAGTTTTATCCATTTCAAAATTCAGAATTATTTTGCTCCTCTTGGAACTTCTGTAAGCCTTAAGATAAAAAGAAATGATCAACGCTTATGTGTGTACTGATCCCTCTTCTCACTACTGTCATAGTGGATATGGTTCTGTATCTTCAAAATTCACATTTCCAATTTAATTGTCCAGTAAAGAAATGGACATAGTGCTAAATAAATATACAGTGTGTATACAATGGACATGCTATACATTCTAAGACAAATTAGCAACCATTTATTGTTTTATATATTGAACTTTTGTATGGAAATTCTTTGGAATGAAGGAAAGATTGATAATAGTATTTTCAAAATACAGTTTTGACCCAACTACTATTTTTGATTGTCAGATAACCCATTTTTATATATAAGCATCTTAATAATGTTTTAAAACCTGTTTTAAAACATGTTAAAATTAAATATTTATACCAATAATTTTACACGAAGATGAAGACAAAATGATTATTTCTGAAATAAATGATTAGTTGCATCATCTTTCATGCCCACAGTCTTGAAGAGAAGGTTATTCATAAACAGGAATTCATAACCAACAGTTTATTCCTCGTGGGTTTTTATGAATATTTGTTAAAAAGATAATTACATAGATAGTCATTTAGAAAAAAATTATCCAGTAACACTTCTTACATGTTTCCATTTTCATATGAATTACCAACATTAATCTGTTGATGCTCTTCTTAGAGTTTTAATAGAATATTTCATTTTTGAGATAATCATCAACATGTAAAGGAAAGGATGATGACAATATGTCTGTTTCTGTTAGAAATCATCAAGTCCCTCAGATACACACACATTCCAGATATAGAAAATTTTTCAGAAGAGAGTAAGAAAAATATATGAATATATTTGTACTCTGTAAAAATGCAGGTGTTATTTGTTGCCAAATCTTACATCACTAGATGTGGTTATAAGGTACCCAGAATCATGTTATGATTCCTGCATTCTCAGACAGTTAGATATGCTTTAAACAACTTTGAAATTTTTCAGACTAGTAGAAGCAAGGATAACTATTGTTTCATGTTTATGTTTTATATTCCAGAGGAAAATACTTTCAAATAAATATTCTTTATGACTTTTAGCAATTTCTAAAGTCAGCAGGGTATATTAACAATTGTGAAATGATTCCCAAGTTGTAGTTTGTTCTCACCTTTTTTTTTTTTTTTACCTTATAGAAAGCTTTTAAACCAGCCATGCTTTATGAAATACTGCAGTCTTTAGAGGAGTGTGTATGTATGACAACAAAGCTAACTTCTCTGAAAAGATATTAACTTTATCTAAGGGGATCCCTAACAACTTAAAGGCACACAAAAACAAATAAGTATTTTGTTTCATCACATCTAAAGTTCATTTTATCAGAATTTAGTAAGGAAGAGTTGGCTATTGAATATGAAGTACATGGTGACTGGCTACTAGATAGTCCCCAAATGATTATGATTTTGTATATAGCCAGAAATTTTAAAAAAATAATAATTTTTTAAAAAATTCACAGAAGTAGGATTTCATAACATCTCCTCAAGTTAGTTGTTTTAATTTCAGTTGATTTTTCTCTAGGAATAAATTACATGAAGTAATTCATCAGTGTATCAGTAAATTGATTGAGCTAATGTGTGTGTGTGTGTGTGTGCATGCCTGTACGTGAGAGTGCACATGTGTATCCATAACTCTTTTCCCTGGGAAAGAAGAAAATAAATTATAGAATATACTTCCATAATTAGGTCATTCTTTTGGAAATTTTCATATTGATATATATTATAGTAAAGTATTTTAAGATATTTTAATTATAGTGGATAAATTATCAGTTGTAACATAGCAGAAATATTGCTGAGTTTCTTGTCATAATACATAGATTTCAGTCCTAACTATCACATAATCACTTACTGGTTCTGTTCCTTGACCTTAATTGATCCTTCAGTCTAAAGTAATAATTTTTAGCAAACTGTCATCATATTCAGCACAGTGTTTTGCATGGAGTTTCAATAAATTCTCAATAAAATGCAAATGAATTAAAGGCATTGCATTTAGATAGTTGGAGAATTATATGTCTGCCACAGTTGTGCAGATAACAGAGAAAAAATACTTCAAAATATCTCTTGTAATAATTCTTGACCGTTCTTGGTGAACCTTTGTTCTTGTGTTTTACTTTCCTCAGATTGTTTGATGATCATTATAGAGAGAACTTTGAGAGAAATTATCTATTTGCAGACAAAAAAAAAAAAAAAAACTTGCCTGCCATTTCAGTAAATGAAGAATGTTGTGAGCCTTCAAGTGGTCAACCTCTGCTGCCACCCCCGGTGCTGGGCCCTGAGGGGACTTCAGGATGGAGAAAAACCAGAAGCATTCTGTGCTTTGGATACTAGCCCTAGATAGTTAAGATGCATATCCGAGGAATAATTTCAATGAACCCAGATTCTTGCACCTTCCCATACATAAAAAAGTACTCAAATCATTAGTTTGAGATGTGTGTTTTTTTGTGATTAGCAGTAATCTTTTGATGTGAGACTACATGTTTTTTTCTTTTTATTCACCAAAAACTCGTATATCCTAGCTCCTCCCTTACCTCTTTGGCTCAGTTCCTCAAAACGATCTGAGAGGCTGTTTCCTGAGCTATAGTCCTCAGTAAGGTCCCCAAACAAAACATAACTTGCAACCTTTAAGTTGTGTGTTTTTCTCCAGTTGACATATTACAGAGAATAGCTAATTTATTTTAACTATATTCTCATAGTTGACTCAGTAGTGATTTCTTTCCTATAAAAATATTTTGACATTTATTAACTGTGTCATCACATAAATCAATTTTGGCAAGGTTTAGTGAGCTACAATTGTGAGTGCCTGAATTATTATTAAATATCCTATAAGGGAACAAGATAAATAGAATGCACATATTAACTACACTTTTTATTTATGGAGGAACACAGTTTCCTCCTTTGCTTTCTCTCTCTTCAATCTCCTAAATTCTCTTCATCCTTCATTGACCACCTCATGATTTTTAGTAAGTAGAAATGTTACTCAGTGTACTTTTTCTTGAGACCTGAACATGTAACTTATTTATGCCAATGTGAAAAAAATGATTTTCTTTCTTTTTAATGACATGTATAAGAGAAGCTGAATAGTAATATTCTCTTTTTTGGAGTCTATTCTGTGCTCTTAGCTTTATTTGCTGTTTTTGTTTGTTTGTTTGTTTGTTTTTGCATTACGTGGGCCTCTCACTGTTGTGATCCCTCCCATTGCGGAGCACAGGCTCTGGACGCACAGGCTCAGTGGCCATGGCTCACAGGCCTAGCCGCTCCACGGCATGTGGGATCTTCCCGGACCGGGGCACAAACCCATTTCCCCTGTATTGGCAGGCGGACTCTCAACCACTGCACCACCAGGGAAGCCCTATTTGCTGTGTTTTAATCAAGTGAATTATCTAGTAACAGGTTTAGAACAACACAGCAAATAAAGTAAAAATACATATGAATATGTATTAAACTAAAGTAAAAATACATATCGTGTCTTTCCTTGTTTTGCAGGTACAATAGAAAAGATACAACACATTTAAATGAATTTCAAAGGCCTTAGGTATCTTAGGGGATATTTTCATCTTGTTTTTCCAGAATCGCATTGTTAGTGCATTGCTTCACTCCTTTTACATCCTAATCATGCAGGCCAGTACTAATTGATATATGTTGCTTGATATCCTATATATCCTAAGTAAAAGTACTGAATTAGGAATCAAATTTGATTTTGAAATAAGTCACTATTGTAACTTGGGCAGTGTGAAGTTAATTTTCTTCAGTGGTAATTATTTTCTTTCTTTAAAGTCAGTGACATTCATTAATGAAGACTAGAAAGGGTACATAAAAGCTTAGGTAGACAGAGATAAACAGGAACTTTAAGTTATTCCTCTTGTTTCCCCTTAATAGGGATTATTTCAGTATTTGAGTGCAATTGACTTCTTCCAGCTTTCATGTTCCTGTTCTCCCTGAGGTATTGCTTATGGTTGTCACATCTCCTACTGTGGCTTTAAAAGTGATTTGAAAAGTCTGTTGTTTAAAACTCTCAGGCAGATGTTACTTTTACCAACACAGTCAAGCATGGCTCCTGTGTGTTTGACTTTCAAAATCCCTGCTAAGTTCCTTGCTGAGATCAGAAATGGTTTGTTTATTAAAGTTGTATCTTTACATAATGTGGGGGGTCTAGAAAGAAATACCAGCTCTGTGACAGAATCCCAGGGGAATATATACCTACTTAATCTTTCATCCAACACCATTTTCCAGTAAAAAAAGACGTATGTCTAAATTTATGAAATGAACAAATAGTGTTTTGGTTTTCATCACTATCAAGTTGGTTTATTCGTTATCAGGAATTTCCAGAGAAGACTCTATAGTTGTTTTGCATATGAGGCTGGAATATTAAAAAAACATATTTTTATTGAATATGTTTCGTGTAGTCTAACTATTTGTAATTGAGTTTTCATCACAAATAATTTTTGTATCTCTAATCACCATAACTTAAAGATGGGAAATGATCTCTAATTAACTTATCACTTTGTATATTTAATTTAAACCATGATTTCATTTTAAAGACAGAAAATTAGTATTATTAAGATATTAATTTACATTCTTTGAAATACTTTAATGTAATTCAGTTACCTGGTTCTGAATATAGAGAAAATAAAAACCAAATCCTATGATTTAATTTCTGCTGCAAAGCACATTATAGAACATCAAGAAAATGTGATTACATCAAGAATCTATGCTCCTTAATAATTGGTGTTTTCTTTAAGAAAGTAAAT